>NC_133850.1:428227-491200 GCF_047830755.1 Zonotrichia albicollis
GTGCCCAGGTGTGCCCCACGTGTACCCAGGTATGGCCAGGTGTATCCCAGGTGTATCCCAGGTGTGCCCAGGTGTGCCCAGGTGTATCCCAGGTGTGCTCCAGGTGTGCCCAGGTGTGCCCAGGTATGCCCAGGTGTGCCCAGGTGTGCCCAGGAGTATCCCCCATGCCCCCAGGTGTGCCCCCCATGCCCCCAGGTGTACCCCAGGTGTGCCCAGGTGTACCCAGGTGTGCCCCAGGTGTGCTCCCCATGCCCCCAGGTGTACCCCAGGTGCCCCTGCACACCTTGAGCCACCCCACGTAGAAGAAGAACTGCAGCAAGGTGAACACGGGCACGCCCAGGTCCAGCTCGTGCCCGGGGTAGCCCTGGGCGGGGTCCAGGAACTGCCGGCCCACCAGGCAGGTGAGGAAAAAAGGTGTAAACGGCGATGGTGACCACCTGGGACAGACGGACAGACAGACAGGGGGACATGGTCACCACTGGGGCTGAGGGCACCTCGCTGTCACCCCTGTGCCACCTCCGTGTCACCCCCCAGGTGTCCCTAGGTACCCCCAGTGCCCACCTGTGTGTACACCAGTGCCCCCCAATGCCCCCAGTGCCCACCTGTGTGTACACCAATGCCCCCCAGTGCCCCTCCCAGTGCCCCCCCAGCCCCTCCCAGTGCCCCCCAGTGCCCCCCCAGTGCCCACCTGTGCCCCCCCAGTGCCCACCTGGGTGCCCCCCAGTGCCCCTCCCAGTGGCCCCCAGTGCCCCCAGTGCCCACCTGTGTGTACACCTGTGCCCCCCAGTGCCCCCAGTGCCCACCTGTGTGTACACCAGTGCCCACCTGTGCCCCCAGTGCCCACCTGTGTGTACACCAGTGCCCACCTGTGCCCCCAGTGCCCACCTGTGTGTACACCAGTGCCCCCCAGTGCCCACCCGGGTGCCCTCCAGTCCCCTCCCCAGTGCCCACCTGTGTGTACACCAGTGCCCCCCAGTGCCCCCCAGTGCCCCCAGTGCCCACCTGGGTGCCCCCCAGTGCCCCTCCCAGTGCCCACCTGTGCCCCCAGTGCCCACCTGTGTGTACACCAGTGGGACGCTGATCCAGTCGTAGTGGAACAGGAGGCTGCAGTGGGCCCGGAACCGGTTCAGCTCCTGGGGGGGTCAGAGGGGGTCTCAGGGGGGTCTCAGGGGGTCTCAGGAGGATTTGGGGGAGGGGTCCCGGGGGGTCCCAGGTACCTCCATGAGCAGCTTGAGCACGCAGTCATCCCCAATGCACCCCGGGGTTCAGGGGGTCTCAGGGTGTTCAGGGGGGGTTTGGGGATCCCGGGGGTCTCAGGGGGTTCAGGGGGGGTTCAGGGGGTTCAGGAGGGTTTGGGGAGGGGTCCCGGGGGTCCCAGGTACCTCCATGAGCAGCTTGAGTGCGCAGTCATCCCCAATGCGCCCCAGGGCAGAGGCTCAGGAGGGGGTCCCGGGGGTCTCGGGGGGTCCCGGGGGTCTCAGGGGTCCTCAGGAGGATTTGGGGAGGGGTCTCAGGGGGTCCCAGGTACCTCCATGAGCAGCTTGAGCGTGCATGCGCCCCGGGGTTCAGGGGGTCCCGGGGGTGTCAGTGTGTTCAGGAGGGGTTCAGGGGGTCCCGGGGGTCTCAGGGGTCTCAGGAGGGTTTGGGGAGGGGTCCCGGGTACCTCCATGAGCAGCCTGAGCGCGCAGTCATCCCCAATGCACCCCGGGGTTCAGGGGGGGGTTCAGGGGGTCCCAGGGGGTCTCAGGGTGTTCAGGGGGGGTTTAGGGGGTCCTGGGGGTCCCGGGGGTCTCAGGGGGTCTCAGGAGGGTTTGGGGAGGGGTCTCAGGGGGTCCCGGGTACCTCCATGAGCAGCTTGAGCGCGCAGTCGTCCCCGATGCGCCCCTCCTGGCGCGCCCGCCCCGCCAGCGCCCCGAACCACACGCACGGCACCCAGAACTTGTTGTAGGGAGAGCGCAGCGCCTCCAGGCGGCGCCGCTCCTCCCGCGTCAGGAACCCTGCGGGCACCGGAGCGTGTGACGTCACACGCCGAGGAGGGTGACGTCATTCCTGAGCCGTGACATCACACTTGTGCCGTGGTGTCACTCCCAGACCCACGGCATCACCCACTGAGTGATGATGCAATCCCTGAGCTGTGACATCATCCCTGAGCTGTGACATCATCAATGAGCAGTGACATCACCCACCATGTGATGACGTTTATTTTCTTTGCTGAGCTGCGACATCACCCACAGAATGATGACATCACTCCTGAGCCATGGCATCATCCCTGAGCTGTGATGTCATCACTGAGCGATGACATCACCCACTGAGTGATTACATAATCCCTGAGCCGTGATGTCATTCCTGAGCTGTGACGTCATCTCTGAGCTGTGATGTCAGACCTGAGCGGTTTAATGAGCTGGGATGTCAACCCTGAACTGTGACATCATTCCTGAGCTGTGACATCATCCCCGAGCCGTGATGTCACTCCTGAGCCATGACATCATCCCTGAGCTGTGATGTCATCACTGAGTTGTGACATCATCCACTGAGTGATTACACAATTCATGAGCCGTGATGTCATCCCTGAGCCATGACGTCATCCCTGAGTCGTGATGTCACCACTGACCCATCACGTCACTCTTAAACAGTGATGTCACCCATGAGCCATGACGTCACACTTGAGCCATGACATCACCCACTGATTGATAACATCCTGGTGACATCACTGGTCATTCATTGGCCCACACCAGGCAGCCAGTGGTCACTCATGGTCACTCACGGTCACTCATGGTCACTCATGGTCACTCACAGTCACTCAATGGTCACTCACAATCACTCAATGGTCACTCAATGGTCACTCAATGGTCACTCAGTGGTCACTCAATGGTCACTCAGGGGTCACTCACCGGCCTGTACCAGGTGGTCAGTGGTGGGAAATCTCTTGTACACGGGCGTGCTGACCGCCCTGAGCACGAGCAGCGCCGCCAGGTTCCCATAGCGCAGCAGGGCCTGGTCACTCAGTGCTCACAATAACCACTCACAGTCACTCAATGGTCACTCAATGGTCACTCATGGTCACTCACCGGCCCTGTACCAGGTGGTCAGTGGTCGGGAACCGTTTGTACACGGGCGTGCTGACCGCCCTGAGCACGAGCAGCGCCGCCAGGCTCCCGTAGCGCAGCAGCGTCCGGCGCAGGAGCCGCCCCCGCGCGTCCGAGCCCCTCACGCTGCTGCCCACGGCCACCATGAGCCCGTCCGGGGCCGGCACCGTGCGGAACTGCCCCCACCAGCGCTCCAGCACCAGCGCCACGTAAAAACCTGCGGGAATGGGGAACGGAACAGAACGGGGGGTTTGGGGGGGTGTGGGGGGAATGGGGGGAAATGGGGAATGGGGGGCAATGGGGGGGAATGGGGGGGGAATGGGGGGAATGGGGAATGGGATGGGGGGAATGGGGGGACTGGGGGAACTGGGAGAGGTAATGGGAGGGGCACTGGGAGGGGTACTGGGGGTACTGGGAGAACTGGGAGGATACTGGGAAGATGGGGAGCACTGGGAGGGGTCACTGTGAAGGGCACGGGGGGGAATGGAGAAGTTGTGGGGGGATCCCGGGGGTCCCAGGATGGTCCCAGGGGGTCCCAGAGGGTCCTGGGGATAGTCCTGGGGGTCCTGGGGGTCCCGGAGGTCCTGAGGGTGATCCTGGGGATGGTTCCAGGGGTGGTCCCGTGGTGGTCCCGGGCTCTCACCGAGCACAAAGGACACGGGGATCAGGTTGGTGGCTCTGGGGGGGACACTGGGTGGTTCTGGGGGTCCTCAGGGGTGGTTCTGGGGGTCCCGGGGGTGGTTCTGGGGGTCCCGGGGGGGGGGTCCCGGCTCTCACCCGAGCACGAAGGACACGGGGATCAGCTCGGCCGATTTGTCGCAGTACAGCACCAGCTTCTCAAAGAGGCGCCGCTGCTCCTCGGACAGCAGGAACCTGGCGGGGACCGGGGCCGTGTCACCGGCCTGTCCCTGTCACCGCCCTGTCCCTGTCACCGGCCCGGCCCCCCGGAGTCCCCCATGTCCCCTGGTGCCCATTGTCCCCCCCAGTGTCCCCATATCCCCCCCACTGTCCTGGTGCCCGCTGTTCCCCCCTGTCCCGCTGTCCCCCGTGTCCCCTGGTGCCCATTGTCCCCGCAGTGTCCACATGTCCCCATATCCCCCCTGTCCCAGTTTCTCCCCTCATCCCTCGTCCCGCTGTCCCTCCAACGGTGTCCCCGTGTCCTCATATCCCTCCCTGTCCCGGTGTCGCCTCCTGGTGTCCCCGGTGTCCCGGTGTGTCACCGGTAGGCCAGGCTGAGGCCCAGGTAGGCCGCGAGGAGCAGCAGCTCCTGGTACAGCAGTTTGTAGATGCTATCCCCTGTCCCCCCGGTGTCCCTGTGTCCCCCCCGTGTCCCCCTGTCCCCCCGGTGTCCCCGGTGTCCCCGTGTGTCACCGGTAGGCCAGGCTGAGCCCCAGGTAGGCCGCGAGGAACAGCAGCAGCTCCCGGTACAGCAGTTTGTAGATGCTGTCCCCTGTCCCCCCTGTGTCCCCCTGTCCCCCCGGTGTCCTTGTGTCCCCCCGTGTCCCGGTGTGTCACCGGTAGGCCAGGCTGAGGCCCAGGTAGGCCGCGAGGAACAGCAGCAGCTCCCGGTACAGCAGTTTGTACATGCTGTCCCCCTGTCCCCCCCATGTCCTGCTGTCCCCTCCCTGTCCCGGTGTCCCCCCGGTGTCCCCCCGGTGTCCCGGTGTGTCACCGGTAGGCCAGGCTGAGGCCCAGGTAGGCCGCGAGGAACAGCAGCAGCTCCCGGTACAAGCAGTTTGTAGATGCTCCCGCGCCACAGCAGCAGCAGCCGCGAGAAGCCCCCGAAGCGCGCGGTGGCCACGCGGGACGTGTAGGTGACAGTCATGGGGACGGACAGATGGACAGACGGACACCTGGGGGGACACAGGGTTGTGTAGGTGACAGTCATGGGGACGGACGGGACACGGACGGACAGACGGACACCTGTGGGACACGAGTGTAGGTGACGGTCATGGGGGACACACGGACAGACGGACGGACACCTGAGGGACAGAGTGAGACACCTGTGGGACACAGGGACGTGTAGGTGACGGTCATGGGCACAGACGGACACGGACGGACAGACGGACACCTGAGGGACACCGGGACACACCGGGCACAGCACTGCCACCCCCCCCCCCCCCCGCTCCCTCCCTTTGTCCCCCTCCTCACCTGTGGCCACCGGGGGTCCCGGTTCCGTGGTCACCGCCCCGGTCCGAGCTGTGTCACCACGCCCGGTCCAGTTCCTGTGGTCACTCCTGGTCCGAGCTCTGTGGTCACCACTGGTCCCGGTTCCGTTGTCACCGGGGTTCGGGGCTCTCTGACCACCCTCGGTCCCGGTTCTGTGGCCACTCCCGGTCCCGGTTCCGTTGTCACCGGGGCTTGGAGCTCTGTGGTCACCTCTGGTCCGAGCTCTGTGGCCACCCGCCCCAGTCCCCGTTACGTGGTCAGCCCCAGTCCCGGTTCTGTGGTCACCGGTTGTCCAAGCTCCGTGACCACCTCCTGTCCGAGCTGTGTGGTCACTCCCGGCCCCCGGTCCCGGTGCCACCGCCCCGGTCCGAGCTCTGTGGTCACTTCCCGGTCCGGTTTCTGCAGCCACTCCCGTTCCCGGTGCCCCCGCCCCGCTCCGTCCCTTTTATCGCGTTGGGGCCGGGCCGGCCCCGCGGGGGGGCGACCCCGAGGGGACATTGGGGGAGGGGGGGGAGGGGACATTGAGGGGGGGGGGGGAGGGGACACGGGGACATTGGAGGGGGGGGGGTCGCTCCTGCTCCGGCCCCCCGGCAGTGACCGCGCCGGTCCGGCCGGTCCCAATTCCCCCCACGGGTATGGAGGGATTAATTTTGGGGTCGGGGGTGTATTTCGGGTCTGGGGTGTTAGTAATTTGGGTCCGGGGGGGTTAATTTGTTGTGCCCCCCCCCACCCCGCTCGGTGCCGGTGGCCTCGGGCCAGCGCCGGGGACAGATCCCAGCGGGGGGGGGGGGCACGGGGACCCCCCCCCAAAACATCCCCGCACCCCCTTTGACCCCCCCGGGACCCCCAAATCCCCTCCAGGACCCCCAAAATCCTCCCCGGGACCCCCCCCCCGTGCCCCCTACCCGTTAATCCGCCGTTAATGAGGCGCCCCCGGGGCGGCGGGCTCGGGGCCAGCGGCGCTGACGTCACCGCCCAAAATCCGTCCGGACCCCTCCTCAAAATTCATCCGGACACCCCCAAAATCCATCTGGAACTCCCAAATTCATCCGGACCCTCCCAAACCCATCCAGGACCCCCCAAAATCCACCCCAGGACCCCCCCAAAATCCATCGGAACCCCCCCAAAATTCATATGGACTCTCCCAAATTGATCTGGAACTCCCAAATTCACCCCAGGACCCCCCCCAAAATCCATCGGAACCCCCCAAAATTCATATGGACTCTCCCAAATTGATCTGGAACTCCCAAATTCACCCCAGGACCCCCCCAAAATCCATCAGGACCCCCCCAAACCCATCGTGACCCCCCCCAAATCCACTCAGACCCCCCCCAAATCCATTCGGACCCCCTCAAAATTCATCCCAGGACCCCCCCAAATTCACCCCAGGACCCCCAAAATCCATCTGAACCCCCCCCAAAATCCATATGGACTCTCCCAAATTGATCTGGAACTCCCAAATTCAGCCCAGGATCCCCCCGAAATCCATCTGGACCCACCCAAACCCATCGAGACCCCCCCCCCAAATCCACTCAGACCCCCCCAAATCCATTCGGACCCCTCAAAATTCACCCCAGGACCCCCAAAATCCATCGGAACCCCCCCAAAATCCATATGGACTGTCCCAAATTGATCTGGAACTGCCAAATGCACCCCAGGACCCCCCCAAAATCCATCAGGACCCCCCCAAAATCCATATGGACTCTCCCAAATTGATCTGGAACTCCCAAATTCAGCCCAGGACCCCCCCGAAATCCATCAGGACCCCCCCAAACCCACACCCCAAAACTCAATTTTTGCTTCTCAAATTTATTATTTACACGCCCCCCCCCCCTCTCCAGGAGGGGGTCCCCACTTCCGCCCCCCCCCTCCCCAAAATTGGGGGGGGGCATAAATAGGGGCTGTGCCCCCCCCCCTCCCTCGGGAATGAGGGGGGTTTGGGGGTCCCGGGGGGTTCCTGGGGGGGGTTATTTGGGGCTGGGGGGTTGGTAGGGGTCCAGCAGGAGGGAGCTGAAGGTGTTGACCTTGTCCCCCCCCCGCACCTCGTGGGGCAGCAGCGGCAGCTTCACGATGTGGAAATCCTCGTACAGGTCCTCCATCTGCGGGGGGGGCAGCGATGGGACCCCCAAAATCCCACCCTGAGACCCCCCCCGGTCCGAAATTCCCCTCCCCAAATCCCGGGCCTGGCTCCTCCCTCAATCTGGGCGGGGCCAAACCAATGAAAACCCAAAAAAACTTAATAAAAACTCAACAAAAACCCATTAAAAAACCCCCAAAATCCCACCCTGAAACCCCCCCGGTCTGAAATTCCCCTCCCCAAATCCCGGCTCTGGCTCCTCCCTCAATCTGGGCGGGCCAAACCAATGAAAACCCAAAAAAACTTAATAAAAACTCAACAAAAACCCAATAAAAAGCCCCCAAAATCTCACCCTGAAACCCCCCCGGTCCGAAATTTCCCTCCCCAAATCCCGGGCCTGGCTCCTCCCTCAATATGGGCGGGGCCAAACCAACGAAACCCCAAAAAAACTCAATAAAAAACTCAACAAAAAACCCCCAAAATCCCACCCTGAGACCCCCCCGGTCCGAAATTCCCCTCCCCAAATCCCGGGCCTGGCTCCTCCCTCAACATGGGCGGGGCCAAACCATGAAAACCCAAAAAAAAACTTAATAAAAACTCAACAAAAACCCAATACAAAAAGCCAATAAAAACCCCCAATATCCCACCAGGGACCCCCAAAATCCCACCCTGAGACCCCCCCGGTCCCGAAATTCCCCTCCCCAAATCCCGGGCCTGGCTCCTCCCTCAATATGGGCGGGGCCAAACCAATGAAAACCCCAAAAAAACTTAATAAAAACCTAATAAAAACCTAGTACAAAGCAAATGAAAACCCCCAAAATCCCACCCGGCACCCCCAAAATCCCACCCTGAGACCCCCCCGGTCCGAAATTCCCCTCCCCAGATCCCGGGCCTGGCTCCTCCCTCAATCTGGGCGGGGCCAAACCAATAAAAAAACCCAAAAAAAACTTAAAAAACCCCTCAAAAAAAACTCAGTAAAAACCTCAAAAAAACTCAATAAAACCCAAAGAACCCCCCCCAAAAACACAATAGAAACTCAATAAAAAACCCCCCAGAAAAACCTCCAGTAAAAACACAATAAAACCCCCAAAAATTCCCAAAATCCATCCCGGGTCCCCCCTGCCCAGCGAGTTGCCCTAAACCCCTTTTTAACCCCATAAACCCCTTTTTAACCCCTTTTTAACCCCATAAACCCCTTTTTAACCCCTTAAACCCCTTTTCAAATCCCCTTTCAACCCCTTAAACCCCTTTTTAACCAGTTTTTAACCCTTTAAACCTCTTTCCAGCCCCCCCAGGTGCGTTTACCTGGTCCAGGTACTTGGCCTGGATCTCGTGGTGCACCTCACACATGGCCAGCTCCTTTTTAACCCCTTAAACCCTTTTCAAACCCCCTTTCAACCCCTTGAACCCCTTTTTAACCCCATTTTAACCCCTTTTTAACCAGTTTTTAACCCTTTAAACCTCCTTCCAGCCCCCCCAGGTGCGCTCACCTGGTCCAGGTACTTGGCCCTGGATCTTGTGGCGCGCCTCACACATGGCCAGCTCCTTTTTAACCCCTTAAACCCCTTTTCAAACCCCCTTTCAACCCCTTAAACCCCTTTTTAACCCCATTTTAACCCCTTAAATGTCTTTTTAACCAGTTTTTAACCCTTTAAACCTCCTTGCAGCCCCCCCAGGTGCGCTCACCTGGTCCAGGTACTTGGCCTGGATCTTGTGGCGCGCCTCACACATGGCCAGCTCCTTTTTAACCCCACTTTAACCCCATTTTAAACCAGTTTTTAACCCTTTAAACCCCTTTTTAACCCTTTAAACCTCCCTCCAGCCTCCCCAGGTGCGTTTACCTGGTCCAGGTACTTGGCCTGGATCTCGTGGTGCACCTCACACATGGCCAGCTCCTTTTTAACCCCTTAAACCCCTTTTTAACCCCATTTTAACCCCTTGAACCCCATTTTAACCCCTTAAACCCCTTTTTAACCCCTTTTTAACCCTTTAAACCTCCTTCCAGCCCCTCCAGGTGTCCCTACCTGGTCCAGGTACTTGGCCTGGATCTTGTGGCGCGCCTCGCACATGGCCAGCTCCTTTTTAACCCCCTTAAACCCCTTTTAAACCCCATTTTAACCCCTTGAACCCCATTTTAACCCCCATTTTAAACCCCATTTTTAACCCCATTTTAACCCCTTAAACCCCTTTTTTAACCAGTTTTTAACCCTTTAAACCTCCTTGCAGCCCCCCCAGGTGCCCCCACCTGGTCCAGGTACTTGGCCTGGATCTTGTGGTGCACCTCACACATGGCCAGCTCCTTTTTAACCCCCTTAAAACCCCTTTTTAAGCCCCTTTTTAACCCCTTGAACCCCTTTTTAACCCCTTTTAAACCCCATTTTAACCCTTTAAACCCCTTTTTAACCCTTTAAACCTCCTTGCAGCCCCCCCAGGTGCGCTCACCTGGTCCAGGTACTTGGCCTGGATCTTGTGGTGCGCCTCGCACATGGCCAGCTCCTTTTTAACCCCTTAAACCCCTTTTAAACCCCATTTAAACCCCATTTTAACCCCTTAAAACCCCATTTTAACCCCTTTTTAACCCTTTAAATCTCCTTCCAGCCCCCCCAGGTGCGTTTACCTGGTCCAGGTACTTGGCCTGGATCTCGTGGTGCACCTCACACTTGGCCAGCTCCTTTTGAACCCCTTAAACCCCTTTTCAAACCCCCTTTCAACCCCTTAAACCTCTTTTTTACCCCTTAAACCCCTTTTTAACCCCACTTTAACCCCTTAAACCCCTTTTTAAACCAGTTTTTAACCCTTTAAACCTCCTTGCAGCCCCCCCAGGTGCGTTTACCTGGTCCAGGTACTTGGCCTGGATCTTGTGGTGCACCTCACACATGGCCAGCTCCTTTTTAACCCCTTAAACCCCATTTTAACCCCATTTTAACCCCTTAAACCCCTTTTTAACCCCTTTTTAACCAGTTTTTAACCCTTCAAACCCCTTTTTAACCCTTTAAATCTCCTTCCAGCCCCTCCAGGTGCCCCCACCTGGTCCAGGTACTTGGCCTGGATCTCGTGGTGCACCTCACACATGGCCAGCTCCTTTTTAACCCCTTTAAACCCCTTTTTTAATCCCACTTTAACCCCTTTTCAACCAGTTTTTAACCCTTTAAACCCCTTTTTAACCCTTTAAACCTCCTTCTAGCCCTTCCAGGTGTGTTTACCTGGTCCAGGTACTTGGCCTGGATCTTGTGGTGCACCTCACACATGGCCAGCACCCTTTTTAACCCCTTAAACCCCCTTTTAACCCCCTTTTAACCCCATTTTAACGCCTTAAATGTCTTTTTAACCCCTTTTTAACCCTTTAAACCTCCTTCCAGCCCCCCCAGGTGCGTTTACCTGGTCCAGGTACTTGGCCTGGATCTTGTGGCGCGCCTCGCACATGCGGCAGGGCCGCAGCGGGTCGGGGAACACGAGCTGGTTCACCACGATGTTGTGCGTGTCGATGCGGCACTTGGCCAGCTCCTGGATCAGCCGCTCCGTCTCGTACAGCGACAGGAACTCGGCGATGCACACGCAGATGAACGTGGTCTGCTCCTGGGGACATTGGGGACAGCGTTGGGGACATTGGGGACACCATTGAGATCATTGGGGACATCATTGAGATAATTGGGGACAGCAGGGATAGCGCTGACAGAGGGACAGGGAAACTCGGCAATGCACACACAGATGAACGTGGTCTGCTCCTGGGGACATTGGGGACAGTGTTGGGGACATTGGGGACACCATTGAGATCATTGGGGACATTGGGGACACCATTGGGATCATTTGGGACATCATTGGGGTCATTGGGGACAGCACAGATAGCAGGGACACAGGGACAGGAACTCGGCGATGCACACGCAGATGAACGTGGTCTGCTCCTGGGGACATTGGGGACAGCGTTGGGGACAGCGTTGGGGACATTGGGGACATCACCAGGGTCATTGGGGACAGTACAGATAGCGGGGACACAGGGACAGGAACTCGGCGATGCACACGCAGATGAACGTGGTCTGCTCCTGGGGACATGGGGACATTGGGGACATTGGGGACAGCCCTAGGATAGCAGGGACACTGGGGATATTGGGGACACAGGGACAGGAACTCGGCGATGCACGCGCACATGAACGTGGTCTGCTCCTGGGGACGTTGGGGACATTGGGGACAGTGTTGGGGACATTGGGGACACCATTGAGATCTTTGGGGACAGCAGGGATAGCATTGACACAGGGACAGGAACTCGGTGATGGACACGCAGATGAACGTGGTCTGCTCCTGGGGACACATTGGGGACATCACCAGGGTCATTGGCGACACCATTGAGATCATTGGGGACATTGGGGACACCATTGAGATCACTGGGGACAGCAGGGACAGTGTTGGGGACATTGGGGACACAGGGACACAAGGACAGGAACTCGGCGATGCACACGCAGATGAACGTGGTCTGCTCCTGGGGACATTGGGGACAGTGTTGGGGACATTGGGGACATCATTGGGGTCACTGGGGACATCACTGGGATCGTTGGGGACATTGGGGACACCATTGGGATCATTTGGATCATTTGGGACATCATTGGGGTCATTGGGGACAGTACAGATAGTGGGGGACACAGGGACAGGAACTCGGCGATGCACACGCAGATGAACGTGGTCTGCTCCTGGGGACATTGGGGACATTGGGGACATCACCAGGGACATTGGGGACAGTGTTGGGGACATTGGGGACATCATTGGGATCACTGGGGACAGCACAGATAGCGGGGACACAGAGACACAGGGACAGGAACTTGGCGATGCACACGCAGATGAACGTGGTCTGTTCCTGGGGACATTGGGGACATTGGGGACAGCATTGGGGTCATTGGGGACAATGGGGACATCACCAGGGTCATTGGGGACAGTACAGATAGTGGGGACACAGGGACAGGAACTCGGCGATGCACACGCAGATGAACGTGGTCTGCTCCTGGGGACATTGGGGACACCACTGGGGACACTGGGGACAGCACTGGGGACACTGGGGACAGCACTGGGGACATTGGGGACAGCAGCACGGTGACACCACAGCCCGCAGTACAAGGACACAGGGGACAGACAGCAGGACAGAGGACACACAGACAGGGCTCTCTGTCCCCACCCCTGCCCTCAGAGGTGCTCGTGCCTTATCCCTGTCCCCATCTTTAGCACTGTCCCCATCCCTGTCCCCACCTTTATCGCTGTCCCTGCCCCCCAGGGCTCCCTGTCCCCATGTCTGTCCCCTGTCCCCAAGGACTCCCTGTCCGCAAGTCTGTCCCTGTCCCCATCCCTGTCCCCATCTTTATCGCTGTCTTCCCAAGAGCTCCCTGTCCCCAAGCCTGTCCCTGTCCCCAAGCCTGTCCCTGTCCCCAAGTCTGTCCCTGTCCCCATCTCTATTGCCACCTCTGCCCCCAGGGCTCCCTGTCCCTGTCCCCATCCCTGTCCCTGTCCCCATGTCTGTCTGTCTGTCCCTGTCCCCAGGGCTCCCTGTCCCCAAGTCCATCCCTGTCCCCATCTCCATTGCCATCTCTGCCCCCAGGGCTCCCTGTCCCTGTCCCCATCCCTGTCCCTGCCCCAAGGGCTCCCTGACCTGGTCCCCTCTTTATCACTGCCCTGAGGGGTCCCTGTCCCTGTCCCCCTGTCTGTCTGTCTGTCTGTCCCTGTCCCTGCCCGTCCCTCTGGGCTTTATTCCCCTCAGGAATGTGCCCGGACTGGCTCAGCCCCAGCCCCAGCCCCATTCCCCCCAATTCCCCCCAGTCCCCTCCCAGTCCCCTCCCAGTGCTCCCCATTCCCCCCCAGGCCCCCCATTCCCCATCTCCCCCACTCCCCCCAGTCCCTCCCATTTCCCCCAGTTCCCATTTTCCTCAATCCCTCCCAGTGCTCCCCATTCCCCCATCTCCCCCACTACCCCCAGTCTCTCCCATTTACCCCCAGTCCCCATTTTCCCCATTCCCCCCAATTCTCCCCATTCCCCCACAGTGCTCCCCCATTCCCCTCAGCCCCCCCAGTCCCCTCCCAATCCCTTCCAGTCTCCCCAATCCCCCCCAGTGCCCCCCATTCCCCATCTCCCCCATTCCCCCCCAGTCTCTCCCATTTCCCCCAGTTCCCATTCCCCCCACTCCCCCCCATTGCCCCCCAGCCCTCCCATTCCCCCCATTCCCCCCAATCCCCCCATCTCCCCCACTCCCCCCCAGTCTCTCCCATTTCCCCCAGTTCCCATTTTCCCCCAATCCCCCCAGTGCCCCCCAGTCCCTCCCAGTCCTCCCCATTCCCCCAGTGCCCCCCATCTCCCCCAATCCCCATCTCCCCCATTCCCCCCCATTGCCCCCAGCCCTCCCATTCCCCCCAATCCCCCCATTCCCCATTACCCCCCACTCCCCCATTCTCCCCCACTCCCCCCAGTTCCCCCATTTCCCCCAGTGCCCCCCATTCCCCCCACTCCCCCATTCCCCCCATTGCCCCCCAGTCCCTCCATCTCCCCAAATCCCCCCCATTCCCCCATTTCCCCCACTCCCTCCATTTCCCCCATCTCCCCCAGTCCCTCCCAGTGCCCCCCATCTCCCCCATTCCCTCCCATTCCCCATCTCCCCCACTCCCCCCATCTCCCCCATCACCCCATTCCCCCCAGTTCCCCCATTTTCCCCAGTGCCCCCCATTCCCCCATCTCCCCTCCATTCCCCCCATTCCCCCCCATTTCCCCCAATCCCCCCCTATTTTGCCCCACTCCCCCCATCTCCCCCATTCCCCAGTTCCCTCATTTCCCCCATTCCCCCCAACCCCCCCATTCCCCATCTCTCCCAATCCCCCCCCATTTCCCCCATTCCCCATCACCCCATTTTCCCCACTCCCCCTATTCTGTCCCATTCCCCCCAGTCCCTCCCAGTGCTCCCCATCTCCCCCCATTCCCCCCCATTGCCCCCCCAGCCCTCCCATTCCCCCCACTCCCCCCATTCCCCCCCAGCCCTTCCATTCCCCCCAATCCCCCCCATTCCCCATCTCCCCCCATTCCCCCAATCCCCCCCATCTCCCCCATTGCCCCCCAGCCCTCCCATTCCCCCCATTCCCCATCTCCCCCCATTCCCCCAATCCCCCCCATCTCCCCCATTGCCCCCCCAGCCCTCCCATTCCCCCCACTCCCCCATTCCCCCCCAGCCCTTCCAATCCCCCCATTCCCCATCTCCCCCCATTCCCCCCAGTTCCCCCATTTCCCCCAGTGCCCCCCCATTCCCCATCTCCCCCATTCCCCCCCATTGCCCCCCAGCCCTCCCATTCCCCCCCATTCCCCATCTCCCCCACTCCCCCCCCAGTCTCTCCCATTTCCCCCAGTTCCCATTTTCCCCATTCCCCCCAGTCCCTCCCAGTGCTCCCCAGTCTCCCCCATTCTCCCCAGGCCTCCCTATTCCCCCCAGTGCCCCCCATCTCCCCCATTCCCTCCCATTCCCCATCTCCCCCCATTCCCCATCTCCCCCCATTCCCCCCACTCCCCCCCCATCCCCCCCAGCCCTCCCATTCCCCCCATTCCCCCCATTGCCCCCCATTCCCCCCCGCTCTCACCGGGTCCTTGAACTGCTCGCTGACCGAGCGGATCACCGGCAGCGTCTCCTCCAGCTTGGACGCCAGCTGGTCGGCGTTCATGTCCCCCCAGCCCCAGCATGTTACACATCTGTGGGGGGGGGGGGGCAGGGCTGTGAGACCCCAGCCCCAATTCCCACCCCTGAAACACCCCCAGCCCCAATTCCCACCCCTGAAACACCCCCAGGATCCCCACAGCCCCAGCATGTTACACATCTGCCATGGGGGGGGGCAGGGCTGTGAGACCCCAGCCCCAATTCCCACCCCTGAAACGCCCCCAGCCCCAATTCCCACCCCTGAAACACCCCCAGCCCCAAATCACCCCCTGTGTGACACCCCCAGCCCCAGCATGTTACACATCTGTGATGGGGAGGGGCAGGGCTGTGAGACCCCAGACCCAATTCCCATCCCTGAAACACCCCCAGGATCCCCACAGCCCCAGCATGTTACACATCTGTGGTGGGGGGGGGGGCAAGGGCTGTGAGACCCCAGACCCAATTCCCACCCCTGAAACACCCCCAGCCCCAGCATGTTACACATCTGTGGTGGGGGGGGGCAGGGCCGTGAGACCCCAGACCCAATTCCCACCCCTGAAACACCCCCAGCCCCAATTCACACCCCTGAAACACCCCCAGCCCCAAATCACCCCCCTGTGTGACACCCCCAGCCCCAGCATGTTACACATCTGTGATGGGGGGGGGCAGGACTGTGAGACCCCAGCCCCAATTCCCACCCCTGAAACGCCCCCAGCTCCAAATCACCCACTGTGTGACACCCCCAGCCCCAAATCACCCCCTGTGTGACACCCCCAGCCCCAGCATGTTACACATCTGTGATGTGGGGGGGGGGGAACGGGACAGGGCTGTGAGACCCCCCCAGGACACCCCCAGACCCAATTCCCACCCCTGAAACACCCCCAGGATCCCCCCAGCCCCAGCATGTTACACATCTGCGAAAATGGGGACAAGGCTGTGAGACCCCCAATGGGAGCCCCCAGCCCCAAATCCCCCCCTGGGACCCCTGGGACCCCTCCCCAGCCCCAAATCCCCCCCTGGGACCCCCTCCCCAGCCCCAAATCTCCCCCTGGGACCCCTCCCCAGCCCCAAATCTCCCCAGAACCCTCCCAGAACCCCAAATCTCCCCCTGGGACCCCTGTGGGACCCCTCCCCAACCCCAAATCTCCCCCCGGGACCCCTCCCCAGCCCCAAATCCCCCCCTGGGACCCCTCCCCAGCCCCAATTCCCCCCCTGGGACCCCTCCCCAGCCCCACCTGCGAGATGAAGGGGCTGATCTGGTTCTTGATCTGCATCAACCAACCCAACCCCAAGTCCCCTGCAGTGACTCCCCCAGCCCCAAATCCCCCCCAGGACCCTCCCAGGACCCCAAATCTCCCTCTGGGACCCCCCCGGGACCCCTCCCCAGCCCCAAATCCCCCTCTGGGACCCCTCCCCAGCCCCAAATCTCCCCCAGGACCCTCCCAGAACCCCAAATCTCCCACTGGGACTCCTCCCCAGCCCCAAATCTCCCCCCGGGACCCCTCCCCAGCCCCAAATCTCCCCCCAGAACCCTCCCAGAACCCCAAATCTCCCACTGGGACCCCCTGTGGGACCCCTCCCCAGCCCCACCTGCGAGATGAAAGGGCTGATCTGGTTCTTGATCTGCATCAACCAGCCCAACCCCAAATCCCCTGCAGTGACTCCCCCCAGCCCCAAATCCCCCCCAGGACCCTCCCAGAACCCCAAATTCCCCCCTAGGACCCCCCGGGACCCCTCCCCAGCCCCAAATCTTCCCCAGGACCCTCCCAGGACCCCAAATCTCCCACTGGGACCCCTCCCCAGCCCCAAATCCCCCCCTGGGACCCCTGTGGGACCCCTCCCCAGCTCCAAATCCCCCTCTGGGACCCCTCCCAGGACCCCAAATCTCCCACTGGGACCCCTGTGGGACCCCTCCCCAGCCCCACCTGCGAGATGAAGGGGCTGATCTGGTTCTTGATCTGCATCAACCAACCCAACCCCAAATCCCCTGCAGTGACTCCCCCAGCCCCAAATCCTCCCCAGGACCCTCCCAGGACCCCAAATCTCACTTCTGGGACCCCTGTGGGACCCCTCCCCAGCCCCAAATCCCCCCCCTGGGACCCCTCCCCAGCCCCAAATCTCCCCCCGGGACCCCTCCCCAGCCCCAAATCCCCCCCTGGGATCCCTGTGGGACCCCTCCCCAGCCCCAAATCCCCCTCTGGGGACCCCTCCCCAGCCCCAAATCTCCCCCCAGGACCCCAAATCTCCCTCTGGGGACCCCCCTTGGGGGACCCCTCCCCAGCCCCACCTGCGAGATGAAGGGGCTGATCTGGTTCTTGATCTGCATCAGCCTGCCCAGGCCCCTCTCCACGATGGTGGGGAAGTTGAGCAGGCGCAGCGTGTGCCCCGTGGGCGCCGTGTCGAACACGACCACCGAGAAATTCATGCCCTTCACCAGCCTGGGGGGCACGGGGAGGGGTCAGCAAGGGTGTGGAGACCCCTCCCCATGCTCAGGTGAGAGTTACCTGCCCGCTTAAACCCCTCCTGAGACCCCCAAATCCCCTCCCCATGCCCCAAATATCCACTCAAACCCTTCCTGAGACCCCCCAAATCCCCTCCCCACACCCCAAATATCCACTCAAACCCTTCCTGAGACCCCCAAATCCCTTCCCCCACACCCCAAATATCCACTCAAACCCCTCCTGAGACCCCCAAATCCCCTCCCCACACCCCAAATATCCGCTCAAACCCTTCCTGAGACCCCCAAATCCCCTCCCCACACCCCAAATATCCACTCAAACCCCTCCTGAGACCCCCAAATCCCCTCCCCACACCCCAAATATCCACTCAAACCCCTCCTGAGACCCCCAAATCCCCTCCCCAAATATCCACTCAAACCCTTCCTGAGACCCCCAAATCCCCTCCCCAAACCCCAAATATCCACTCAAACCCTTCCTGAGACCCCCAAATCCCCGCCCCACACCCAATACCCACTCAAACCCTTCCTAAGCCCCCCCAAACCCCACCCCACATTCCCAGGTGTGCTCACCTGGCCCAGATACTTGGCCTAAACCCCTTTTTAACCCCCTCAAATTGTACTCCAGCCTCCCAGGTGAGCCCCCAGCCCCACCTCATGACCTCGGTGTAACTCATGGCTCCAGGTGAGCCCCCAGCCCCAGGTGAGCCCCCCAGCCCCAGGTGTATCTCAGCCCCCCAGGTGAGCCCCCAGCCCCAGGTGAGGTTCAGGTGACCCCCCCAGCCCCCCAGGCGAGCCCCCAGCCCCAGGTGACCCCCAGGTGAGCCCCCAGCCCCCACCTCATGACCTTGGCGTAGCTCATGGCCCCAGGTGAGCCCCCAGCCCCCAGGTGAGCCCCCAGCCCCCCCAGGTGAGCCCCCAGCCCCAGGTGAGCCCCAGGTGAGCCCCCCAGCCCCAGGTGAGCCCCCCCAGCCCCAGGTGAGCCCCAGGTGAGCCCCCAGCCCCAGGTGACCCCCAGGTGTATCCCAGCCCCCCAGGTGAGCCCCCCAGCCCCAGGTGACCCTCCCAGCCCCCCAGGTGAGCCCCCAGCCCCAGGTGACCCCCAGGTGAGCCCCCAGCCCCACCTCATGACCTCGGCGTAGCTCATGGCCTCGTCGATGCCCGGGAAGGCGCTCATGGCCTCCTGCATCATCTTCTTGCCCATGCTCAGCACGTTGTCCTCCTCAAAGAACTCGTCCGGCAGCTCCGCCACGCCCAGGCTGGGGTCGATCTCCTGGGAAGGGGACATTGGGGGACAGTGAGGGGACATCGGGGGGATTGGGGACATCGGGGGGATCCAGGGGGATTGGGGACAGTGAGGGCAATGGGGGACCATTGGGGACATTGGGGACAGTGAGGGGATATTGGGGGGATTGGGGACATCGGGGGGATTGGGGACATTGGGGGGATGTGGGGGGTTTGGGACATTGGGGGGATCCAGGGGGATTGGGGACAGTGAGGGCAATGGGGATGTTTGGGACATTGGGGATATTGGGGGACATTGGGGACACTGGGGACACACAGGGGATTGGGGGACATGGGAGATGTTGGGGACATTGGGGACATCCAAGGGGATTGGGAACATTGGGGATGTTGGGGACACTGGGGACACACAGGGGATAATGGGGACATGGGGACAGTGGGGACACACAGGGGATTGGGGGACATGGGGACATTGGGAGCATTTGGGACATTGGGGACACACAGGGGACATTGCGGACATTGGGGACATCCAGGGGGATTTGGGACAGTGGGGACACTGGGGAGACTGGGGACATTGGGGGATTGGGGACACTGGGGACACACAGGGGACATTGGGGGACACACAGGGGACATTGGGGACATTGGGGGATTGGGGACACTGGGGACACACAGGGGACATTGGGGGCAATGGGGATATTGGGGACACACAGGGGATTGGGGGACATTGGGGGGATTGGGGACACTGGGACACACAGGGACATTGGAGGCATTGGGGACAGTGGGGGGATTGGAAAGATTGGGAATATTTGGGGACATTGGGAGGATTTGGAGGACATTGGGGACACTGGGGACTCACAGAGGCCATTGGGGACAACGGGGGGATTTGGGACATTGGGGACACTGGGGGGGACATTGAGGACATTGGAGACATTGGGACACACAGGGAGACATTGGGGACATTGAGGACACACAGGGGGACATTGGGGACATTGAGAGGATTGGGGGCAATGAGGTATTGGGGACATTGGAGGGGATTGGGACATTGGGGGGGACTGGGGACATTGGGGTCTCTCCAGACCCTCCAATACCCTCTGGGACCCCTCCAAGACCCTCCAGGATCCTTTGGGACCCCCCAAGACCCCCCGTGCGCCCCCAGCACCCACCATGGCGAAGAGGTTGTCGTAGCCGGTGACCTTGGTGGGCACTTTGGAGAATTTCTGGTCGAAGGCGTCCGAGATGTTGTGGGCAGGGTCGGTGGAGATGATGAGCACGCTCTCCCTGACCCGGGACAGCTGCACGGCCAGGCTGCAGCTGGGGACGGGAAATTGGGGGGGTCCCAAAGGGGTCTGGGGGGTCCCGGATCGGGTCGGCCCCCACAGAGACTCCCGGGTCGGATCCAACCAAAATTGCCACAAAAAAGGGGGCAGGGGGTGGGGTTGGGACCCCCTCAGGTGTGTGGGACCCTCCAAATGTGTGTGGGGACCCCTCGGGTGTGCGGGACCCCCAGCCCCTCCCGGGCCGCTTCCCGGTGCCGTTATCCCGTCCCGATCCCGGTAACCCGTCCCGTTCCTGCCATTGCGATCCGGTGATCCCATCCCGACCCCGTTATCCTATTCCAATCCCATTATCCCAGCCCGATCCCGGTGGTCCCGTCCCATATCCCGGTATACCATTCCATTACCGGTATCCCATTCTATTACCGGTATCCCATTCCATTACCGGTATCCCATTCCATTACGGTGTCCCGTCCAGATCGGTGATCCCATCCTGTTCCTCCCATCCGATTCGGTCATCCCATCCCAACCCCATAACCCCATTCCAATCCCGTTATCCCACCCCGATCCCCGCCATCCCGTCCCGTCCCGGTGCCGCTGCCGGTACCCGGTACCGTCCCCGGTGCCTCACCTGCACGTGGTCTTGCCCACGCCGCCCTTGCCGCCCACGAAGATCCACTTGAGGCTGCGCTGCTCGATGATGTTCGCCAGCGTCGGCTCCAGCGGCTCCACGTCGGGCGCGTCCTCGAACTCCTCGGGGCCCTCGGCCGTCCACCCACCGCCCGCCGCTGCCGCCATCTTCCCCGCGCCGCCGCCCGCCGCGCGCTGATTGGCCACCACTCCGCCGCGCCTTCCCTTCTTTGGCTTCCCATTGGTTAAATCGCCTGTCAATCCTGGCAGAGGGCGGGGCGTAGCGCCGGGAGCCCCGCACGTTGCCGGGCAACGCCGCCCCGCCGGCGGGGAGATCGTGACGTCACCAGGCTGCGCCGCCGCCGCCGCGGAGGTCGCGCTGATGTCATCGGGCGGCGCCGGCGGCGGTGGCGGCGGACAAGATGGCGGCGCGCGGTGAGGACCGGGAGGCTCCGGAGGCGCCTTCGCCGCCCCCGCCGGGCCCGGGCGGCGGCGTCAACGTGTTCGCCAACGACGGCAGCTTCCTGGAGCTCTTCAAGCGCAAGATGGAGGCGGAGGAGCAGCAGCGGGAGCGCGAGGCGGCGGCGGCGGCCGCGGAGGCGTCAGTGCGGCGGCGGCGGTACCGGCACGCAGCGCGGCGGGGCTGACGGCGCGAAGAGGAGCGGCGGCGCGCTCAGCTTCGTAAGGACGCGGCGGCCCGCGGGCCCCTCCCGGCTCCGCTCCCGCCGGCCCGGCCCGAACGCGTGAGGGGGGCACGGCCCGGTGCCGCTCCCGGTGTCGCTCCCGGGGCTCCTCGGCCGTGCCCGGAGCCGCTCGGTGGCGGCCTCGCTTATCCCGGTGGCTCCGCGCTCCCTCCGGTTCTTTCCCTCCCGAGCCCCGGTTCCGGTACCGGGCGGTTCGGGGCGGGTTGAGCCCCGGGGGTCACGGCGGGACCCCCCCCACACCCGCTCCCGGTAACGGGGCAGGTTTGTCCCTTCCCAGGTGGGGCGGCGGCGGGGCGGCAACAAGCTGGCCCTGAAAACCGGAGTGGTGGCCAAGAAGCAGAAAACGGACGAGGAGGTGGGACCGGGAACGGGGGGGGGGGAAATTTGGGGGGTCCCGGGGGGTTTTGGGGTCCTGGGAGGGGAAATTTGGGTTGGGAAGGGGAATTTGGGGTTGGGAAGGGAAATTTGGGGACCTGGGAGGGGAAATTTGGGGTCCCAGGGATGAATTTGGGGGTCCTGGGGTTTGCGAAAGGTGAATTTTGGAGTGATTTTGGGTTGAGTTTTGGGGATGTTTTGGTGTGGTTTTGGGAATGGTTTTGGGGCCAGTTTGGGGTTATTTTGAGGGTGATTTTGGGGCCGTTTTGGGTTGATTTTTGGGCTGATTTGGGGCCGTTTTGGGCTGATTTGGGGCTGTTTTGGGTTGATTTTTGGGCTGATTTGGGGCTGTTTTGGGTTGGTTTTGGGGTGATTTTGGGATGATTTTGAGGGTGATATTTGGGTTATTTTGGGGATGATTTTAGGATGATTTTAGGAGTGATTTTTGGGGTGATTTGAGGCCGTTTTGGGGCTGACATTTGGGATGATATTGGGGTCATCTAGGGCTGTTTTGGGGTGATTTTGGGGCTGTTCTGGGGATGATGTTGGGCTGGTTTGGGGTTGTTTTGTGGCGATTTTGGGTTATTTTGAGGTGATGTTTGGGTTGATTTTTGGGCTGATTTTGGCGGTGATTTGGGGCCGTTTTGGGGCTGGTTTTTGGGATGATATTGGGCTGGTTTTGGGGTAATTTTGGAGTGATTTGGGGCATTCTGGGGATGATGTTTGGGCTGATCTGGGGCTGTTTTGGGTGATTACTGGGGTGATTTTGGGGGTAATTTTGGGCTGATTTTGGTGTGATTTGGGGCCGTTCTGGAAGTGATTTTGGGGTGATTTTTGGGGCTATTTTGGGATGATTTTGGGGTCATTTGAGGCCATTCTTGGGATGATTTTTGGCCGACTTTTGGACTGATTTGAGCTGTTTTGGGGGTAATTTTGGGCTGATTTTGGGCCGTTCCGGGGCAGGTGCTGACGAGTAAAGGCGACGCCTGGGCCAAGTACCTGGCGGAGGTGCAGAAGTACAAAGCTCACCAGTGCAGCGACGACGACAAGACGAGACCCCTGGTCAAATAACCCCGGCCCCCCCCCCAAAAAAAAAAAACCACCCCAAAATCCCGCGGGGGGGGGCCCCAAACCCGGCCTGGACCCCCCCCAAATAGGCTCAAATAGGCCCCGCCCCCTCCCCAAAATGAGCTGTGGGGGCGGGGCTGCTGACCACGCCCACCCCCCAAAATTATCCAATGAAACAGCGCTGAGCTCTCCCCGCCCCAAAATGAAACGGTGTGGGGGGTCCTGGCCCTGCC
This sequence comes from Zonotrichia albicollis, assembly GCF_047830755.1. Classification (NCBI taxonomy): domain Eukaryota; kingdom Metazoa; phylum Chordata; class Aves; order Passeriformes; family Passerellidae; genus Zonotrichia; species Zonotrichia albicollis. The sequence continues at coordinate 451,187 of NC_133850.1, forward strand.
CACCCCCCAAAAATGCTGAATTAAATACATTGATCCCCTCCCCATTTACCTGTGTGATGGGGGCGTGGCCAAAAATATGGCCCCTCCCCCAAAAACACATTTTAAGTGGAGACCCCCCCCCCGAAATCCCCAGGACCCCCCCAAACCCCCCTGTAAATACCAATGGAAAGTGGGGCTCTCCGCCCCTTTTGTGCGGGTCACGCCCCTTTTCTATAACCCCGCCCCAGCTGGATTTGATTGACAGCGCTGCCTTCCCGCCCCCCGCAGCCGCGTTTTGGGGAATTTTGGGGGGTTTGGGGGGGCGGCGCGCATTAAAGAGCTCTGAGGTTTCGGAGGTGCTGAGAAGATTTTTTGGGGGGTTTTTGGGGTTTTGGGGAGAGGGAGCCCCCCAAGTGTCATTTCTGTCCCCCCAGGTCAAAGGCTTTTTTGGGCTTCCCAGTTGTCCCAGTTTGGAGGTTTTACTGGTTTGGTGGGGTTCAGATTAATAAAGTTTGGGGTGACATCTGTGCCCTGAGCCCCCAGTTCCTCCCAGTTCATCCCAGTTCCCTTCAGCTCCCCCTATTTCCCTCCCAGTTCCTCCTAGCTGACCCGGACCCCTTCCCAGTCCCTCCCAGTGCCCTCCGGACTCCTCCCCACTCCTCACAGTTCATCCCAGTTGCCCCCAGTTCCCCCTCTCCACTGGGTCGCACTCCCCCGAGCTGGGGGTTTGTTGTTCCTCCCTTTCCCCCGCAATGGTTCCACCCGCGCGCGGTGCACGCCGGGCTTTGTAGTCCCCACCTCCTCCCGAAGACTCGCGCATGCGCGTTGTAGCCCCTCCTCTTCCCGCCAGCGCTGCTCCTCCCCTTCCCCCGGAGGCACCGCCCCCTTGCGCACGTGACGCGACCGCGCGGGGCGGACGGTGGCCGGCGGGGGTCACGGGGGCAGCGGGCGAAACCCCCCCGGCCGCGCTCCGACCCCCCCCGAACACCGGGACCACCCCCAAAAACACCGGGAACCCCCTCCCCCATTCCCACCCCCAAAAACACACCGGGACCCTCCCCCCCCCCCCCGGAACTCAGCGGGCAGGTACCGGCAGCGCGGGGGGCGGCGGGAGCGGCGCGCGGGGCCTGAGGATGGGGGGGGGCCTGAGGGGGCGCTGAGGGCAGAATGGGGGGGGGAAATTGGGGAGGGGTTCCGGGGGGGTTTGGGGGTCTCGGGACGGGGTGGAAGGGGGGATCGGGGCACGGGGGTTGTTGGGGAGGTGGGGGGGGCGTTGTGAGGGGTTTGGGGGCGTTTGAGGGGACTTGAGGGGGTCTGAATGGGGTTTGGGGGGCTCTGAGGCGATCTGGGGGCTCTGAGGGTTTTGGGGGGGGGTTTTTAACGGGGTTTTGGGGGTCTGGGGGCGGCCAGGGTTTAAACCGGGGGGGCAGTGAAGGTGCTGGAGATCGAGAGGTGATGAGGGGGGGGTTTAATGCTGGGGAGGGGTCCGGAGCTTTCCCTCCCCCTCCCCTCCCCCCCCGTGCCGGTTCTCCCGCCATTCCCGGTCCCGGCCCCACGTGCGCCGCTCCCGCCCCGCCCCCGCTCCTCCGGTGGGGGGGGAACGAATGGTCAGACCCCCCCCCTCCGAAGCCCCTTCCTCACATTTATCTCCCCCGCGCCCTTCCCCGCATTTATCGGCCCCCCGAGCCCCTTCCTACCGAACTTATCCATTTACCCCCACCAAGGACCCCTCCGTGTCCCTTCTTCCCCGTTTTCCCCCCATTTATTGACCCCCCCCACGCCCCCTCCTCAATATATCGACCCCGGGACCCCCCCCTTGCCCGTTTCCCCCATTTATTAATTTTCCCCCTCATTTTTTTGACCCAGGACCCTCCCCCGTTCCCTTTCCTCCCTTGTTTATTGATCTCCCATCCCCATTTATGACCCCAAGACCCCTCCCGCGCCCCTTCCCCATCATTTTTAACCCCCCCCGTGCCCCTTCCTCTCCTTGCTTGCCTCCCCCCACTCTCTTTCCCCCCATTTATTAATTTTCCCCCCAGAGCCCCCTAATTTATCAACCCCAGGACCCCCCACGCCCCTTCCCCATCATTTCCTGACCATCTCCCCCACATCTCTTCCCTCACCCATTTATTAATTTTTCCTCTCATTTATTGACTCATTTATACCCTGAACCCCCTCCTCCTTATTTCCCCTCCATTTATTCATTTTTCCCATATTTATTAAGTTTATAAATCAAGTTATTGAGTATTATAAATTGTAAATTATTGGATTTATTCATTTATTCATCTCAGGATCCTTGCATCTCTCTCCTCTTTCTCTGCACAGCCCCCCAGGACCGGAGCCCCCTCAGACCCCCCTGGACCCTCCCAGCCTCCCCCAGCCCCATTTTACCCTCTCTTTCTCCACAGCCCCCAGGACCCCCATTTCCCCCCCAGCACCCCCTGCCCTCCCCCAGCCCCACTCCCTCCTCTCTGTCCCCACAGCCCCGGGACCGGAGCCCCCCCAGACCCCTCGGGACCCCCCGGGACCCCTCCCCGGGGCCCCCCCGGGCCATGGACTGGCAGCCGGACGAGCAGGGCCTGCAGCAGGTGCTGCAGCTGCTCAAGGACTCGCAGTCACCCAACACGGCCACGCAGAGGGTGGTGCAGGACGTATCCGCACGGGGATGGGGCTGGGGGTGCTGGGATGGGACCCTTGGGGGGCTGGGGGTGCTGGGAGGGGACCCCCGGGGGGCTGGGGGTGCTGGGATGGGAGCCTTGGGGGGCTGGGGCACTGGGATGGGGGACTGGGGTGCTGGGATGGGAGCCTTGTGGGGCTGGGGGTGCTGGGATGGAGCCTTGGGGGGCTGGGGGTGCTGGGATGGGACCCGCGAGGGCTGGGGGTGCTGGGATGGGAGCCTTGAGGGCTGGGGGTGCTGGGATGGGAGCCTTGAGGGGCTGGGGGTGCTGGATGGGACCCTTGGGGGGCTGGGGGTGCTGGGATGGGAGCCTTGGGGGGCTGGGGGCACTGGGAGGGGATCACCAGGATGGGGCTGGGGGTGCTGGGATGGAGGTGGGGCACCGGGAGGGAATGGACCCCAAGATGGGATTGGGACCACCTGGAGTGGGGCTGGGACCACCAGAGATGAGATTGGGACCCCCAGAATGGAGCTGGGACCCCCAGAATGGGGCTGGGGCCCTCAGGATGGGGTTGAGACACCCAGGATGGGATTGGGACCCTCGAGATGGGATTGGGATCCTCAGGATGGAGATGGGACCCCAAAAGATGGGGCTGAGACCCCAAAGATGAGGCTGGGACCCCCAGAAGGAGGCTGGGACCCCCAGAATGGGGTTGGGACCCCCAGGATGGGATTGGGACCCTCAGGATGGGATTGGGACCCCCAAGATGGGATTGGGACCCTCAGGATGGGGCTGGGACCACCAGGGATGAGATTGGGACCCCCAGAATGGGACTGGGACTCCCAGAATGGGGCTGGGACCCCAAGATGGGATTGGGATCCTCAGGATGGAGATGGGACCCCAGAAGATGAGGCTGGGACCCCCAGAAGGAGGCTGGGACCCTCAGGATGGGATTGGGACCCCCAGGATGGGGTTGGGACCCCCAGGATGGGATTGGGACCCTCAGGATGGGATTGAGAAACCCAGGATGGAGCTCGGACCCCCAGCTAGGTATGGGGATTCAGACCCCTGGGGAAGGGGGTTTTTTGTCATGTGGGGTGGGGGTCCCTGGATGTCCCTGGGGGTCTCTGGGGGGTCTCTTGGGGGTCTCTGTCCCTCCTTGACCCCCCCGTGCAGAAGCTGAAGCAGCTGAACCAATTCCCCGACTTCAACAATTACCTGATCTTCGTGCTCACCCGCCTCAAGTCTGAAGGTGGGGGGGGGTCCTGAGGGGGTCTGGGGGTGTCACTGACCCCTGGGGGTGTCACTGACCCCTGGGGGGGGCACAGGTGACCCTTGGGGGGTTTCAGTGACCCCTGGGGGGGCTCACAGACCCCATTTGTGCCCCCCCAGATGAGCCCACGCGCTCGCTGAGCGGGCTGATCCCGGGGGTCTGGGGGTCCCAAGGTTCCTGGGGGGGTCTGGGGGTGTCACTGACCCCTGGGGGGCACAGGTGACCCCTGGGGGGTTTCAGTGACCCCTGGGGGGGGCACAGGTGACCCCTGGGGGGTGTCAGTGACCCCTGGGGGGGGCTCAGACCCCATTTCTGCCCCCCAGATGAGCCCACGCGCTCACTGAGCGGGCTGATCCCGGGGGTCTGGGGGGTCCCAAGGGGGGTCCTGGGGCTCTGGGGTGGTTCTGGGGGGGTCCTGGGGGGCTCTGGGGGCACAGGTGACCCCCGGGGGGGCTCACAGACCCCGTTTGTGTCCCCCCAGATGAGCCCACGCGCTTGCTGAGCGGGCTGATCCCGGGGGTCTCAGGGATCCCAAGGGGGGTCCCGGGGCTCTGGGGGGGCTCTGGGGGCACAGGTGACCCCCGGGGGGGGCTCACAGACCCCGTTTGTGCCCCCCCAGATGAGCCCACACGCTCGCTGAGCGGGCTGATCCTCAAGAACAACGTCAAGGCTCATTTCCAGAGCTTCCCCCCGCCCGTGGCCGAGTTCATCAAGCAGGAGTGCCTGAACCACCTGGGCGACGCCTCCTCGCTGATCCGGGCCACCATCGGTGAGGGCACACCTGGGGGCACACCTGGGCACACCTGGGTACACCTGGGACACCTGGGCACACCTGGGACACACCTGGGTAACTGTGGGAGCCAAAATCCTGACACAAAACACCCCTGGGTTACACCTGGGCAATGCCTCCTTGCTGATCCGGGCCACCATCGGTGAGGGCACACACCTGGGCACACCTGGGCACACCTGGGGCACACCTGGGACACACCTGGGCACACCTGGGCACACACCTGGGGGTGTGTGGGACACACCTGGGTACCTGGGGGACACACCTGGGGAACTGTGTGAGCCAAAATCCTGACACAAAACACCCCTGGGTTACACCTGGGCGATGCCTCCTCACTGATCTGGGCCACCATTGGTGAGGGCACACCTGGGCACACACCTGGGCACACCTGGGCACACCTGGGCACACCTGGGTACGTGGGGGACACACCTGGGGCACACCTGGGCACACACCTGGGGCACACCTGAGGGCACACCTGGGCACACCTGGGACACACCTGGGTAACTGTGTGAGCCAAAATCCTGACACAAAACACCCCTGGGTTACACCTGGGCACACCTGGGCACACCTCAGGGCGTGTGGGACACACCTGGGCACACACCTGGGCACACCTGGGCACACACCTGGGCACACCTGGGTAACTGTGTGAGCCAAAATCCTGACACAAAACACCCCTGGGCACACCTGGGCACACACCTCGGGGTATGTGGGACACACCTGGGTACACCTGGGTACCTGGGCACACCTGGGGGCACACCTGGGCACACCTGGGGCACACCTGGGTACCTGGGGGACACACCTGGGGAACTGTGGGACCCAAAATCCTGACACTAAACACCCCTGGGTTACACCTGGGCGATGCCTCCTCGCTGATCCGGGCCACCATCGGTGAGGGCACACCTGGGGGCACACCTGGGCACACCTGGGGGCACACCTGGGTACCTGGGGCACACCTGGGTACCTGGGGGACACACCTGGGGAACTGTGTGAGCCAAAATCCTGACACAAAACACCCCTGGGTTACACCTGGGCGACACCTCCTCGCTGATCCGGGCCACCATCGGTGAGGGCACACACCTGGGGCACACCTGGGGGCACCTGGGTACCTGGGGGACACCTGGGTACCTGGGGGCACACCTGGGCACACACCTGGGCACACCTGGGTACCTGGGGGACACACCTGGGGAACTGTGGGACCCTAAACCCTGACCCAAAAACTGCTCTGGGAGCTCTGGTCACCTGTGGGACCCCCCCAAAACCCCCTCAAATCCCCCCAAATCCAGCTCACCTGTGCACCTGCCCGCAGGTATCCTGATCACCACCATTACCTCCCAAGGGCGAGCTGCAGATGGGACCCCAAACACCCAGAAACCCCCTCAAACCTCCCCCCAAAAACCCCTCAAAAACCCCTCAAAACACCCCAAAACCCCCCAAATCTCCCCCAGATCCTATTGTCATCTCACCTGTGCACCTGTCCCCAGGTATCCTGATCACCACCATCGCCTCCAAGGGCGAGCTGCAGATGGGACCCCAAAACCCCCTCAAACCTCCCCAAAAACCCCTCAAAACACCCCAAAACCCCCCAAATCTCCCCCCAGATCCTATTCTCATCTCACCTGTCCCCAGGTATCCTGATCACCACCATCACCTCCAAGGGGGAGCTGCAGATGGGACCCCAAACACCCCAAAACCCCCTCAAACCTCCCCCCAAAAACCCCTCAAAAACCCATCAAAACCCCAAAATTTCACCCCAAAACCCCTCAAATCCAGCTCACCTGTGCACCTGTCCGCAGGTATCCTGATCACCACCATCGCCTCCAAAGGGGAGCTGCAGATGTGGCCGGAGCTGCTGCCCCAGCTCTGTAACCTGCTCAACTCCGAGGATTACAACACCTGCGAGGTGCACCTGGGGGGGGCAGCTGGGCACGCACCTGGGGAGGGGGGCGTGGCCACCGCTGACCCCGCCCCCCCTGCCCTGCCCTCACCTGTGCTCCCAGGGGGCCTTTGGGGCGCTGCAGAAAATCTGCGAGGACTCCTCGGAGCTGCTGGACAGCGACGCCCTGAACCGGCCCCTCAACGTCATGATCCCCAAATTCCTGCAGTTCTTCAAGCACTGCAGCCCCAAAATCAGGTGAGAGGCAGGTGGGCACACACCTGTGCCCCTTTGACATGGGGATATGGGGGTGATTCATTGCTCTTGATTTCCAAAAATGTTCCAATTCCCAAATTCTGATCCCCAAATTCCTGCAGTTCTTCAAGCACTGCAGCCCCAAAATCAGGTGAGAGGCAGGTGGGCATACACCTGTGCCCAGGTACCTGGGGGATATGGAGATATGGGGGTGATTCATTGCTGTTGATTTCCAAAAATGTTCTGGTCCCCAAATTCTGATCCCCAAATTCCTGCAGTTCTTCAAGCACTGCAGCCCCAAAATCAGGTGAGACACAGGTGGGCATACACCTGTGCCCAGGTACCTGGGGAACATGGGGATATGGAGGTGATTCATTGCTCCATTGGCACCAAAAAATCCTGATTTCCAAAAATGTTCTGGTCCCCAAATTCTCAAATTCTGATCCCTAAATTCCTGCGGTTCTTCAAGCACTGCAGCCCCAAAATCAGGTGTGGGACAGGTGGGAGGTGGGTGGGCACACACCTGTGCCCAGGTACCTGGGGGATATGGGGGTGATTCATTGCTGTTGATTTCCAAAAATGTTCTGGTCCCCAAATTCCCAAATTCTGATCCCCAAATTCCTGCAGTTCTTCAAGCACTGCAGCCCCAAAATCAGGTGAGAGACAGGTGGGCACACACCTGTGCCCAGGTACCTGGGGGATGTGTTTGTCTGGTGGCCTCAAAATATCCAGGTTTACAAAAATGTTCCAATTCCCAAATTCTGATCCCCAAATTCCTGCAGTTCTTCAAGCACTACATCCCCAAAATCAGGTGTGGGACAGGTGGGTTAGGGGGAACAGGTAGGTCTGGGGGTGCCCAGGTGGGGTTTGGGGGTGCCCAGGTGGGGTTTGGGGGTGCCCAGGTGAATCTGGGGGTGCCCAGGTGAATTTGGGGGTGCCCAGGTGAATCTGGGGGTGCCCAGGTGGGATCTGGGGGTGCCCAGGTGAGTCTGGGGGTGCCCAGGTGGGATCTGGGGGTGCCCAGGTGAATCTGGGGGTGCCCAGGTGGGATCTGGGAGTGCCCAAGTGGGGTTTAGGGGTGCCCAGGTGAATCTGGGGGTGCCCAGGTGGGGTTTGGGGGTGCCCAGGTGGGATCTGGGGGTGCCCGGGTGAGTCTGGGGGTGCCCAGGTGAATCTGGGGGTGCCCAGGTGGGGTTTGGGAGTGCCCAGGTGAATCTGGGTGTGCCCAGGTGAATCTGGGGGTGCCCAGGTGGGATCTGGGGGTGCCCAGGTGGGGTTTGAGTGTGCCCAGGTGAGTCTGGGGGTGCCCAGGTGGGATCTGGGGGTGCCCAGGTGGGATCTGGGGGTACCCAGGTGGGATCTGGGGGTACCCAGGTGAATCTGGGGGTGCCCAGGTGAGTCTGGGAGTGCCCAGGTGGGATCTGGTGGTTCCCAGGTGAGTCTGGGGGTACCCAGGTGAGTCTGGGGGTGCCCAGGTGGCATCTGGGGGTGCCCAGGTGAATCTGGGGGTGCCCAGGTGGGATCTGGGGGTGCCCAGGTGGGGTTTGGGGGTGCCCAGGTGAGTCTGGGAGTGCCCAGGTGAGTCTGGGGGTGCCCAGGTGGGGTTTGGGGGTGCCCAGGTGAGTCTGGGAGTGCCCAGGTGAATCTGGGGGTGCCCAGGTGGGATCTGGGAGTGCCCAGGTGAGTCTGGGGGTGCCCAGGTGAGTCTGGGGGTGCCCAGGTGGGATCTGGGAGTGCCCAGGGGGGATCTGGGGGTGCCCAGGTGGGGTTTGGGGGTGCCCAGGTGAGTCTGGGGGTGCCCAGGTGAGTCTGGGGGTGCCCAGGTGGGATCTGGGGGTGCCCAGGTGAGTCTGGGGGTTCCAAGGTGGGGTTTGGGGGTACCCAGGTGAATCTGGGAGTGCCCAGGTGAGTCTGGGGGTACCCAGGTGAGTCTGGGGGTGCCCAGGTGAATCTGGGGGTGCCCAGGTGAGTCTGGGGGTGCCCAGGTGAATCTGGGGGTGCCCAGGTGGGATCTGGTGGTTCTCAGGTGAATTTGGGAGTGCCCAGGTGAATCTGGGGGTGCCCAGGTGGGATCTGGGGGTGCCCAGGTGAGATCTGGGGGTGCCCAGGTGGGATCTGGGAGTGCCCAGGTGGGGTTTGGGGGTGCCCAGGTGAGTCTGGGGGTGCCCAGGTGGGATCTGGGGGTGCCCAGGTGAGTCTGGGGGTGCCCAGGTGACCGCTGCCCCCCCGCCCAGGTCCCACGCCATCGCCTGTGTGAATCAGTTCATCATGGACCGGGCGCAGGCGCTGATGGAGAACATCGACACCTTCATCGAGGTGGGGGCGCACCTGGGGTCTCACCTGTCCCCCTCCCCAGTACCTGGGGGTCCCTGAGGGTCCCTGGGGGTCTCACCTGTCCCCCCCCCATCACCTGAGGGTCCCTGGGGGTCTCACCTGTCACCCCCCCCATCACCTGGGGGTCTCACCTGTCCCCCCCCCATCACCTGGGGGTCTCACCTGTCCCTCCCCATCACCTGGGGGTCCCTGGGGGTCCCTGGGGGTCTCACCTGTCCCCCCCCCATCACCTGGGGGTCCCTGTGTGTCCCTGGGGGTCTCACCTGTCCCTCCCCATCACCTGGGGGTCCCTGGGGGTCTCACCTGTCCCCCTCCCCATCACCTGGGGGTCTCACCTGTCCCCCTCCCCAGCACCTGGGGGTCTCACCTGGGTGTCCCTGGGGGTCTCACCTGTTCCCCCTCCCCATCACCTGGGGATCCCTGGGGGTCCCTGGGGGTCTCACCTGTCCCCCTCCCATCACCTGGGTGTCCCTGGGGGTCCCTGGGGGTTCCTGGGGGTCTCACCTGTCCCCTCCCCATTAACTGGGGGTCTCACCTGGGGGTCCCTGGGGATCTCACCTGTCCTCCCCCCCATCACCTGGGGGTCCCTGTGTGTCCCTGGGGGTCTCACCTGTCCCCCCCCCCCCCCCAGCACCTGTTTGCGCTGGCGGTGGACGAGGACCCCGAGGTTCGCAAGAACGTTTGCCGGGCGCTGGTGATGCTGCTGGAGGTGCGGATCGACCGCCTGATCCCGCACATGTACAGCATCATCCAGGTGAGGGGCTGGGGGCTCCCCGGGCCGGGGGAGGGGTCTGGGGGTACCCTGGGCCAGGGGAGGGGTCTGGGGGTACCTGTGAGCTCACCTGTGCCCCCTCCCCATCCCAGTACATGCTGCAGAGGACGCAGGACAGCGATGAGAACGTGGCGCTGGAGGCCTGCGAGTTCTGGCTGACGCTGGCCGAGCAGCCCATCTGCAAGGACGTGCTGACGGCGCACCTGGTGCAGTGAGTGAGCCATGAATGTGCCCAAATCTACCCCAAAATATACCCAAAATATACCCCAAATCCGCCTCTAAATCCATGGTGCACCTGGTGCAGTGAGCGAGCCGTGAACGTACACTAAATATACCCAAATTCACCCCAAATTACCCCAAAACCCACAGCACACCTGGTGCAGTGAGTGAGCCATAAATGTACCCAAATATACCCCAAATATACCCCAAATTCACCCCAAGATGTACAGCACGCCTGGTGCAGTGAGTGACCCTAAAATATACCCAAATCTACCCCAAAATATACCCAAAATATACCCCAAATCCGCCTCTACACCCATGGCGCACCTGGTGCAGTGAGTGAGCCTAAATACCCGAAATATACCCTAAGATCTACCCCAAAATCCACCCCAAATTGACCCCAAATCCCCCAAATTCACCCCAAATCCCCCAAATTGACCCCAAAATCTCCCCGTCCAGGCTGATCCCCATCCTGGTGCACGGGATGAGGTACTCGGAGATCGACATCATCCTGCTCAAGGTGGGCACGGGGGGCATGAGGGGCACTGGGGGGCACTGGGGGGCACTGGGGGGGTGCTGGGGGGGCATTGGGGGGGCATTGGGGCTGTACTGGGAGCACTGGGGGGCACTGGGGGGGTACTGGGGGGCACTGGGGGCACTGGGGGGCAATGGGGGTACTGGGGGCACTGGGGGGGGCACTGGGAGCACTGGGGGGCACTGGGGGGACACTGGGGGCACTGGGGTGGTACTGGGGGGCACTGGGGGGGCATTTGGGGGGGCACTGGGGGGCATTGGGGGGCACTGGGGTGGTACTGGGGGTGCACTGGGGGGGCACTGGGGGGCATTGGGGTGCACTGGGGGGGCATGGGGGGGGTACTGGGAGCACTCGGGGGGGCACTGGGGGGCACTGGGGGGGCACTGGGGGGTAGTGGGGGGGCACTGGGGGTACTGGGAGCACTGGGGGGCACTGGGGGGCACTGGGGCTGTACTGGGGGGCACTGGGGGACACTGGGGGGGCACTGGGGGGGCACTGGGGGGTAGTGGGGGGGCACTGGGGGCACTGGGAGCACTGGGGGGCACTGGGGCTGTACTGGGGGGGCACTGGGGGGGCACTGGGGGTACTGGGGGGGCACTGGGGGGGCACTGGGGGGCACTGGGGGGGCACTGGGGGTACTGGGGGGCACTGGGGGACACTGGGGGGCACTGGGGGGCACTGGGGGTATTGGGGGGCACTGGGGGACACTGGGGGGCACTGGGGGGCACTGGGGGTACTGGGGGGCACTGGGGGGCACTGGGGGTACTGGGGGGCATTGGGGGGCACTGGGGGGCACTGGGGGCACTGGGGGGCACTGGGGGTACTGGGGGGCACTGGAGATGATGACAGCTTCAGACTGACCCCCCTGATGGTCACTTGTGTTCGTACTGTCTGATCCGCCACGGGGGGGGGCTCTGTCACGATGACGTCACGTCGCGATGACATCACGTCGTGATGCAATGGCGTGTTACGATACGATGATGTGTAGTAATGCAATGATGTCACGTTGCAATATGATGATGTCACGTTAAGATACAATGACATCATGCAGCAACACAATGATGTCGCCTTGTAATGCAACGATGTCGTGCTGTAACACGATGATGTCACGATATGGTGACGTCACATCGTGATGTAATGGTATCAAGTTGTGATATGATTGTGTGATGTTACAATACGATGTCATCATGTTGCAATATGATGGTGTCATGCCGCAATACAATTACATCATGTCACGATATGATGACATCATGCCATGATATGATGACATTGCACCATGATATGATGGTGTAGTGCTGCAATACAGTGACTTTATGTCACGGTATGATGACATCACATCACGATACAACAGCATTATGTCACGATGCAACGATGTCACACTTCGATACAGCGACATCAGGATACGGTGGTGTCACGCTGCAATACAATGACTTTATGTCACAATACAATGATGTCATATCACGATACAACAGCATTACGCCGTGATGCGATGACATCACACCACAATACAATGACTTTATGTCGCGATACATGACATCACGCCACCATACAACATCAAACCACCATACAACGACATCACACCACAACACAATGCTGTTGTGTTGCGATACACCGGTTCCATGTTGCGATACACCGGTTCCATGTCGCAATACAGTGGTGTCATGTTACGATACACTGGTTCCACGTCGCGATACACTGACATCGTGTCGTGATACACGGGTGCCATGTCACGATACAATGACATCACGTCGCGATACAATGACATCACGTCGCGATACAACGACATCATGTCGCGATACAACGACATCATGTCGTGATACAATGGCATCAAGTCGCGATACAATGACGTCACATTGCGATACAATGACACCATGTTGCGATACAATGACACCATGTTGCGATACAATGGCACCATGTTGCGATACAACGACATCACGTCGCGATACAACGACATCACGTCGCGATACAATGACATCACGTCGCGATACAACGACATCATGTCGCGATACGACGACATCATGTCGCGATACAATGACACCACGTCGCGGTTCCCGCAGGGCGACGTGGAGGAGGACGAGGCGGTGCCCGACAGCGAGCAGGACATCAAACCGCGCTTCCACAAATCGCGCACGGTGACGCTGGCGCACGAGGAGCAGCGCGGGGACGGCGACGGCGACGGGGACGACGAGGACGACGACGACACGCTCAGCGACTGGAACCTCAGTACGGACGGGGTGAAACTGGGGGGTTTGGGGTGAATCTGAGGGGTTTTGGGGTGAATCTGGGGGTTTTGGGGTGAATCTGGGGGATTTAGGGACAACGACGACACGCTCAGCGACTGGAACCTCAGTAGGGACTGGGAATGGGGGTTTGGGGTGAATCTGGGGGGTTTGGGGTGAAACTGGGGGGTTTGGGGTGTCCCTGAGGGGTTTTGGGGTGAATCTGGGGGGTTTGGGGATGACAATGACACGCTGAGCGACTGGAACCTCAGTAGGGACTGGGACGGGGGGTTTGGGGTGAATCTGGGGGGTTTGGGGTGAAACTGGGGGGGTTTGGGGTGTCCCTGAGGGGTTTTGGGGTGAAACTGGGGGGTTTTGGGGTGAATCTGGGGGGTTTGGGGACAACGACGACACGCTGAGCGACTGGAACCTCAGTAGGGACGGGAATGGGGGATTTGGGGTGAAACTGGGGGGTTTAGGGACAACGACGACACGCTCAGCGACTGGAACCTCAGTAGGGACGGGTTTGGGGTGAATCTGGGGGGTTTTGGGGTGCCCCTGAGGGATTTTGGGGTGAAACTGGGGGATTTTGGGGTGTCCCTGAGGGGGTTTGGGGTGAATCTGGGGGGTTTTGGGGTGAATCTGGGGGGTTTTGGGGTGAATCTGGGGGTTTTGGGGTCACTGTGGGTTTGGGCTGAATCTGGGAGTTCTGTGGTGTCCCCCTGATGGATTTGGGGTGTCCCTGTGGGTTCTGTGGTGTCCCCGTGATGGATTTGGGGTGAATTTGGGGGGTTTTGTGGTGTCCCCCTGGTGGATTTGGGGTGTCCCTGTGGGTTCTGTGTTGTCCCCCTGATGGATTTGGGGTGCCCCCGTGGGTTTTGGGGTGTCTCCCTGATGGATTTGGGGTGTCCCTGTGGGTTTTGGGGTCCCCCTGATGGGTTTGGGGTGTCCCCGTGGGTTCTGTGGTGTCCCCATGATGGGTTTGGGGTCCCCCCCGTGGGTTTGGGGTCCCCCCCGTGGGTTTTGGTGCCCCCGTTAACCCCCGCGTGCCCAGGGAAGTGCTCGGCGGCGGCGCTGGACGTGCTGGCCAACGTGTTCCGGGAGGAGCTGCTGCCCCACCTGCTGCCCCTGCTCAAGGAGCTGCTCTTCCACCTCGAGTGGGTGGTCAAGGAGTCGGGGATCCTGGTCCTGGGGGCCATTGCTGAAGGTGGGCACCCCAAAATACCCGGGGGGACCCCAAAATCAGCCCCAAATCCATCCCGATCCAGGGGACACCAAACACAGCCCCAAACACATCCCAGTCTAGGGGATCCTGGTGCTGGGCGCCATCGCTGAAGGTGGGCACCCCAAAACACCTGGGGGGACCCCAAAATCATCCCCAAACCCGTCCCAGTCTAGGGGATCCTGGTGCTGGGCGCCATCGCTGAAGGTGGGCACCCCAAAATATCCTGGGGGACCCCAAAATCAGCCCCAAATCCATCCTGATCCAGGGGACACCAAACACAGCCCCAAACCCACCCCACTCCAGGGTATTATTGCTGAAGGTGGGCACCCCAAAATACCCTGGGGCACCCCAAAATCAGCCCCAAATCCATCCCGATCCAGGGGACCCCAAAATCAGCCCCCAATCCAGGGGACATCAAACACAGCCCCAAACCTGTCCCAGTCTAGGGGATCCTGGTGCTGGGCGCCATCGCTGAAGGTGGGCACCCCAAAACACCCGGGGGGACCCCAAAATCAGCCCCAAATCCATCCTGATCCAGGGGACCCCAAAATCAGCCCCAAATCCATCCTCCAATCCAGAGGATCCTGGTCCTGGGGGCCATCGCTGAAGGTGGGCACCCCAAAACACCCTGGGGCACCCCAAAATCAGCCCCAAACCCGTCCCAGTCTAGGGGATCCTGGTGCTGGGTGCCATCGCTGAAGGTGGGCACCCCAAAACACCCTGGGGCACCCCAAAATCAGCACCAAACCCGTCCCAGTCTAGGGGATCCTGGTGCTGGGTGCCATCGCTTGAAGGTGGGCACCCCAAAACACCCGGGGGGACCCCAAAATCAGCCCCAAACCCGTCCCAGTCTAGGGGATCCTGGTGCTGGGCGCCATCGCTGAAGGTGGGCACCCCAAAATATCCTAGGGGACCCCAAAATCAGCCCCAAATCCATCCTCCAATCCAGGGCACCCCAAACACAGCCCCAAATCCATCCTTCAATCCAGAGGGTCCTGGTTCTGGGCGCCATTGCTGAAGGTGGGCACCCCAAAATATCCTAGGGGACCCCAAAATCAGCCCCAAATCCATCCTGATCCAGGGGACACCAAACACAGCCCCAAACCCGTCCCAGTCTAGGGGATCCTGGTCCTGGGGCCATCGATGAAGGTGGGCACCCCAAAACACCTGGGGGGACCCCAAAATCAGCCCCAAATCCATCCTCCAATCCAGAGGATCCTGGTTATGGGGGCTATCACTGAAGGTGGGCACCCCAAAACGCCCTGGGGCACCCCAAAATACTCTGGGGGCACCCCAAAAACACCCCCTGCCCACCCCACAGGCTGCATGCAGGGCATGGTGCCCTACCTGCCCAAGTTCATCCCGCACCTGATCCCGCACCTGATCCTACACCTGATCCCACACCTGATCCCACACCTGATCCCACACCTGATCCCGCACCTGATCCCACACCTGACCTACACCTGATCCCACACCTGATCCCACACCTGATCCTACACCTGATCCCACACCTGATCCCACACCTGATCCCACACCTGATCCCGCACCTGATCCTACACCTGATCCCACACCTGTCCCCGTGTTTCAGGGTGCATGCAGGGCATGGTGCCGTACCTGCCTGAGCTCATCCCGCACCTGATCCCACACCTGATCCCGCACCTGATCCCCTCTCTCAGGGTGTATGCAGGGCATGGTGCCGTACCTGCCCGAGCTCATCCCACACCTGATCCCCTCTCTCAGGGTGCATGCAGGGCATGGTTCCGTACCTGCCCGAGCTCATCCCACACCTGATCCCACACCTGTCCCCATGTTTCAGGGTGCATGCAGGGCATGGTGCCCTACCTGCCCGAGCTCATCCCACACCTGATCCGCTGCCTGGCCGACCGCAAGGCCCTGGTGCGCTCCATCGCCTGCTGGACCCTGAGCCGCTACGCGCACTGGGTGGTGGCGCAGCCGCCCGAGCTCTACCTGAAACCCCTCATGACCGAGCTGCTGCAGCGCATCCTGGACGGCAACAAGCGCGTGCAGGAGGCTGCCTGCAGGTGGGACTGGGGCAGGGGACACTGGGGGGAGGTGGGATGGGTGGGACAGGTGGGGTGGGATGGGTGGGACAGGTGACACTGGGGACATGGGATGGGTGGGACAGGTGGGACAGGTGGGGTGGGATGGAGCTGCAGCGCATCCTGGACGGCAACAAGCACGTGCAGGAGGCCGCCTGCAGGTGGGACAGGGACAGGGGACACTGTGGGGACATGGGATGGGTGGGACAGGTGGGACAGGTGGGGTGGGATGGAGCTGCAGCGCATCCTGGACGGCAACAAGCGCGTGCAGGAGGCTGCCTGCAGGTGGGACAGGGGCAGGGGACACTGGGGGGACATGGGATGGGTGGGACAGGGGACACTGGGACACCGTGGGGAGGTGGGATGGGTGGGACAGGGATGGGGACACTGGGACACTGTGGGGACATGGGATGGGTGGGACAGGTGAGACAAGGATGGGTGGGATGGGTGGGACAGGTGGGGTGGGATAGGTGACACTGGGGGAGGACAGGTGGGACAGGGGACAGGGATGGGGGGACAGGGGGGACAGGGACAGGTGGGATGGGATGGGATCAATGGGATGGGATGGAATCAATGGGATCAACGAGATAGGATGGAATTGATGGAATCAATGGGATCAATGGGATGGAATCAATGGGATCAATGGAATCAATGGGATCAATGGGATGGGATGGAACCAATGGGATCAATGGGATAGGATGGAATTGATGGAATCAATGGGATCAATGGGATAGAATCAATGGGATCAATGGGATGGGATGGAATCAATGGGATTAATGGGATGGGATGGAATCAATGGGATCGATGGGATGGAATCAATGGGATCGATGGGATGGAATCAATGGAATCAATGGGATCAATGGGATGGGGTGGAATCAATGGGATCAATGGGATGGAATCGATGGGATCAACGGGATGGGATGGGATCAATGGGATGGGATGGAATCGATGGGATCAATGGGATGGAATCAATGGGATCAATGGGATGGGATGGGATCAATGGAATTGATGGGATGGAATCGATGGGATCAGTGGAATCAATGGGATCAGTGGGATCAATGGGATGGGATGGAACCAATGGGATCAATGGGATGGAATCAATGGGATGGGATGGGATGGGATGGATGGGACAGGTGACACTGGGACACTGTGGGGAGGTGGGACAAGGACAGATGGGATGGGTGGGACAGAGGGGACAAGGACAGGTGACACTGGGGGAGAAATGTGAGAGGGAATAGGTGACACTGTGGGGGGAAATGTGAGAGGGGATGGATGGGACAGGGACGGGGACAGGTGGGATGGGGACACTGGGGTGGGACAGTGACAGTGGGCGGGGACAGATGGGATGGGATGGGTGACACTGCAGGGGGACAGATGGGACAGGGACAGTGGGGATGGTGGGGTGGGACAGGTGACACTGGGGAGGGACAGGTGGGACAGGGGACACTGGGAACACAGGGTGGGACAGGTGACATTGGGGACACAGGGTGGGACAGGTGGGACAGGGGACATTGGGAACACAGGGTGGGACAGGTGGGACAGGTGACACTGGGGAGGGACAGATGGGACAGGTGACATTGGGGACACAGGGTGGGACAGATGGGACAGGTGACATTGGGAACACAGGGTGGGACAGGTGGGACAGGTGGGACAGGTGACATTGGGGACACAGGGTGGGACAGGTGACATTGGGGACACAGGGTGGGACAGGTGGGACAGGTGACACTGGGAACACAGGGTGGGACAGGTGGGACAGGTGACATTGGGAACACAGGGTGGGACAGGTGACACTGGGGACACAGGGTGGGACAGGTGACATTGGGGACACCCAGGAGCCCGCCGGGGGTGATGACAGCACTGCCCCGATCCCAGTGAGGACGTTCTGTGTTCGTACTGCCTGACCCGGCAGGGCCCCCGCGCTGCTCTGGGGGATCCCCTGAGGTTTGGGGTGTCCCCACGAGGTTTTTGGGGTGTCCCCACGAGGTTTTTGGGGCGTCCCCACGAGGTTTTGGGGTGTCCCTGTCCCCGCAGCGCCTTTGCCACGCTGGAGGAGGAGGCGTGCACGGAGCTGGTGCCGTACCTGAGCTTCATCCTGGACACGCTGGTGTTCGCCTTCGGCAAGTACCAGCACAAGAACCTGCTCATCCTCTACGACGCCATCGGCACGCTGGCCGACTCCGTGGGCCACCACCTCAACCAGCCGGTGTGTCCCCGTGTCCCCAAACCCCCCTGGTGTCCCCATGTCCCCAAAATCCTCCCTGGTGTCCCCCGGTGTCCCCAGACCCCCCCCCGGTGTCCCTGCCCGGTGATGACCACAGACATTCGAATCCCGAATTCCCCCTGTGGATCTCTGTGCTCTGAGGGCCTCAGGGCATCGCCAGGTGGCACCTGCTTGGTGTCCCCAACTCCTCCTGGGTGTCCCCAAGCCCTCCTGAATGTCCCCAAGCCCTGCTTGGTGTCCCCAACCCTTCCTAGGTGTCCCCAAGCCCTGCTTGGTGTCCCCAACCCCTTCTTGGTGTCCCCAAGCCCTGCTTGGTGTCCCCAACCCCTCTGAGATGTCCCCAGTCCCTCCAGGGTGTCCCCAACTCCTTCTGGTTGTCTCCAACCCTGTTCTGGGTGTCCCCAAGCCCTCTGAGCTGTCCCCTCCCCATGTCCCTCTGTCCCCTCCCCATGTCCCTCTGTCCCCTCTCCATGTCCCTCTGTCCCCTCTCCATGTCCCTCTGTCCCCACGCCATGTCCCTCTGTCCCCACCCCATGTCCCTCTGTCCCCTCCCCATGTCCCTCTGTCCCCAACCCCCCTGAGCTGTCCCCAAGCCCCCCTGAGCTGTCCCCTCCCCATGTCCCTCTGTCCCCTCCCCATGTCCCTCTGTCCCCACGCCCCTGAGCTGTCCCCAACCCCTCTGAGCTGTCCCCTCCCCATGTCCCTCTGTCCCCATGCCATGTCCCTCTGTCTCCAAGCCCCTCTGAGCTGTCCCCTCCCCATGTCCCTCTGTCCCCTCCCCATGTCCCTCTGTCCCCACCCCATGTCCCTCTGTCCCCACCCCATGTCCCTCTGTCCCCACCCCATGTCCCTGTGTCCCCTCCCCATGTCCCTCTGTCTCCAACCCCTCTGAGCTGTCCCCTTCCCATGTCCCTCTGTCCCATCCCCATGTCCCTCTGTCCCCACGCCATGTCCGTCTGTCCCCACCCCATGTCCGTCTGTCCCCATGCCATATCCCTGTGTCCCCAAGCTCTCTGAGCTGTCCCCAACCCCTCTGAGCTGTCCCCTCCCCATGTCCGTCTGTCCCCACCCCATGTCCCTCTGTCCCCTCCCCATGTCTCTCTGTCCCCACCCCATGTCCCTCTGTCCCCACCCCCCTGAGCTGTCCCCAAGCCCCTGAGCTGTCCCCACCCCATGTCCCTCTGTCCCCAAGCCCCTCTGAGCTGTCCCCACCCCATGTCCCTCTGTCCCCACGCCATGTCCCTCTGTCCCCTTTGAGCTGTCCCTCTGTCCCCAGGAGTACATCCAGAAGCTGATGCCGCCGCTGATCCAGAAGTGGAACGAGCTCAAGGACGAGGACAAGGACCTGTTCCCGCTGCTGGAGGTGGGGCAGGGACACGTTCAGGGCTATGGGGGGGTTGGTGGCCGTCCCCGAGCGCGTCCCCACGGTGTCCCTGCTGTCCCCAGTGCCTGTCCTCGGTGGCCACAGCCCTGCAGAGCGGCTTCCTGCCCTACTGCGAGCCCGTCTACCAGCGCTGCGTCACCCTGGTGCAGAAAACGCTGGCCCAGGCCATGGTGAGCCCTCCCTGTGCCCCCAGGGGTGGCAGTGACGGTGACAGTGACACTGACGGTGACACTGACAGTGCCAATGTCCCCCCCAGATGTACAACCAGCACCCCGAGCAGTACGAGGCCCCCGACAAGGATTTCATGATCGTGGCCCTGGACCTGCTCAGCGGCCTGGCCGAGGGGCTGGGCGGGCACGTGGAGCAGCTCGTGGCCCGCTCCAACATCATGACCCTGCTGTTCCAGTGCATGCAGGTGAGATGGGGGGACCCTCCCCTGAACCCCCAAATCCCCAGGGAGCCCCCCAAGCTCACCCGTGTGTGCCCCTGGCAGGACACGATGCCCGAGGTGCGGCAGAGCTCCTTCGCCCTGCTGGGGGACCTGACCAAGGCCTGCTTCGTGCACGTCAAACCCTGCATTGGTGAGTGTTGGGGTTCCCTGAGTGAGTGTTGGGGTTCCCCCAGCCCTGCACCAGTGAGTGTTGGGGTTCCCTGAGTGAGTGTTGGGGTTCCCCCAGCCCTGCATGGGTGAGTGTTGGGGTTCCCCCAGCCCTGCATGGGTGAGTGTTGGGGTTCCCTGAGTGAGTGTTGGGGTTCCCCAAGCTCTGCATGGGTGAGTGTTGGGGTTCCCTGAGTGAGTGTTGGGGTTCCCTGAGTGAGTGTTGGGGTTCCCCAAGCCCTGCATCGGTGTTGGGGTTCCCCGGGCTGGGGACGCCCCCACATTCACCTGTGCCCCCCCAGCCGAGTTCATGCCCATCCTGGGCACCAACCTGAACCCCGAGTTCATCTCCGTGTGCAACAACGCCACCTGGGCCATCGGCGAGATCTGCATGCAGATGGGTGAGAGACCCCCTGAGCCCCCCCACCATGGGCACCCCAAAACCTCCCTGGGCACCCCCAAAACCCCTCCTGACCCCCCCTGTGCCCCCCAGGGTCGGAGATGCAGCCCTACGTGCCCATGGTGCTGCAGAACCTGGTGGAGATCATCAACCGCCCCAACACCCCCAAAACCCTGCTGGAGAACACCGGTGAGCCTGGGGGACCCCAAAAACCTGGGGGGACCCCAAAAACCTGGGGGGACCCCAAAAGGGATGGGAACAGGGCTGGGGGACCCCAAAACCCTGGGGACAGGGGGACCCCAAAACCCTGCTGGAGAACACCGGTGAGCCAGGGGGACCCCAAAAACCTGGGGGGACCCCAAAAGGGATGGGGACAGGGCTGGGGGACCCCAAAACCCTGCTGGAGAACACTGGTGAGCCAGGGGGACACCAAAACTGATAGGGACCCCAAAAACCTGGGGGAACCCCAAAAGGGATGGGGAAAGGGCTGGGGGACCCTGAAACCCTGCTGGAGAACACCGGTGAGATTGGGGGACCCCAAAACTGATAGGGACCCCAAAAACCGGGAGAGCCCCAAAAACCTGAGGGGGACCCCAAAAGTGATGGGGACAGGGCTGGGGGACCCTGAAACCCTGCTGGAGAACACTGGTGAGCCAGGGGGACCCCAAAAACCTGGGGGGACCCCAAAAACCTGGGGGGACCCCAAAAGTGATGGGGAAAGGGCTGGGGGACCCTGAAACCCTGCTGGAGAACACTGGTGATGGGGGGGACCCCAAAACTGATAGGAACCCCAAAAACCAGGAGAGCCCCAAAAACCTGAGGGGGACCCCAAAAACCTGAGGGGGACCCCAAAAGTGATGGGGAAAGGGCTGGGGGACCCCAAAATCCTGCTGGAGAACACCAGTGAGCCAGGGGGACCCCAAAAACCTGGGGTACCCCAAAAGTGATGGGGACAGGGCTGGGGGACCCTGAAACCCTGCTGGAGAACACTGGTGATGGGGGGCACCCCAAAACTGATAGGGACCCCAAAAACCTGGGGGGACCCCAAAAACCTGAGGGGGACCCCAAAAACCTGGGGGGACCCAAAAAACCTGCTGGGGTACCCCAAAACTGATGGGGAAAGGGCTGGGGGACCCCAAAATCCTGCTGGAGAACACCGGTGAGATTGGGGGGCCCCAAAAACCTGCTGGGGACCCCAAAACCCTGCTGGAGACAGAGCAGGGGGTGGTCTGGAATAGGGATTTATTTCTATTTAATTGTGTAATATTGATTGAATTTATAGAGTACAAAGAGAAGAGAAAGGATTTGGTTTTGTCGTCAAAGTTTTATTTTTTAAAGTGTTGTTATATTTAAATATTATTGTGTTTCAGAACGTGATTGCATTTTACAGTTTTAAATTGTGACTTTTACTACGGGACACAGAATTATAAGTGTATAAATATAGAGATATTATAAATATATGTTGTTATAGATATTCTAAAAATATATTGTTGTGACTATATAAGGATATAAATACAGTAAAATATGTGAATATATACTATAAGTATAAATATAAATATAAATATAAATATAAATATAAATATAAATATAAATATATACAATTATATTAAAATATGTAAACATATAAATATAATAAATATATAAGTATTATGAAGATGTTAGGTAAACATATAAATATAATAAATATATAAGTATTATGAAGATATAAATATGTAAGTACAGTAAAATAATATATATTATAAAATAAACATAAGTATATAAAATTAAATAAGTATATAGATATATATACCATAGATATAAGTATACAAATATATAAAGACTAAATAAATATATAAAAATAATATATAAATATTAAAAATATACCAATAAATGTATATAATGCCAATAAATGTATAAAAATAAATTGTTATAAATGTATAAACTCTCCCTTTTCCCCAGCCATCACCATCGGCCGCCTGGGTTTCGTGTGTCCCCAGGAGGTGGCACCGATGCTGCAGCAATTCATCCGGCCCTGGTAAATCCCCTTTTTGCACCCCAAAATCCCCTTTATTCCCCCCAAACCCCCATGGTTCCCCCCGGATTTCCCTTTGTTCCCCATTTTCCCCAAAATCCCGGTTTTTCCCCCCAATCCCAGGTGCACGTCGCTGCGGAACATCCGCGATAACGAGGAGAAGGACTCGGCCTTCCGGGGCATCTGCGTCATGATCGGGGTCAACCCGGGCGGCGTCGTGCAGGTACGGGGGGGCTGAACTGGGGAGGGGTCCCCAAAATTGGGGAGGGGTCTCAAAACCCGGGGGCGGGGCTAAAAACCTGGGGGCGGGGCAAAAAACTGGGGGCGGGGCCAGAATTGGAGGGCGGGGCCAAAAACCTGGGGGTGGGGCCAGAATGGGAGGGCGGGGCCAAAAAACCTGGAGGTGGGGCCAAAAACCTGGGGGCGGAGCAAAAACCATGGGGGCGGGGAAAAAACTGGGGGCGGGCCCAAAACCTGGGGGCGGGACCAAAAACCTGGGGGCGGGACCAAAAACCTGGGGCGGAACACAAAACCTGGGGGCAGGGCAAAAACCCTGGGGGCGGGGCCAAAACCGGGGGGCGGGGCAAAAAACTGGAGGCGGGACAAAAAACCTGGGGGCAGGGCAAAAAACCTGGGGTCGGGGAAAAAAAACCTGGGGGCGGGACCCAAAACCTGGGGGCGGGGCCAGAAACCTGGGGCGGAACACAAAACCTGGGGGCGGGCCCAAAAACCTGGGGGCGGGGCCAAAACCCTGGGGGCGGGGCTAAAAACCTGGGGGCGGGGAAAAAACCCTGGGGGCGGGACAAAAAGACTGGGGGCGGGGCCAGAATGGGAGGGCGGGGCCCAAAAATCTGGGGGTGGGGCCAAAAAACCCGGGGGCGGGGCCAAAAACCTGGGGCGGGGCCAAAACCTGGGGGCGGGGCCAAAAACCTGGGGGCGGGGCTAAAAACCTGGGGCGGGGCCAAAACCTGGGGGCGGGGCCAAAAACATGGGGGCGGGGCAAAAACCTGGGGGCGGGCCCAAAACCTGGGGGCGGGACCAAAACATAGGGGTGGGACCAAAAACCTGGGGGTGGGGCAAAAACTTGGGGGTGGGGCCATAACCTGGGGGCGGGGCCAGAATTGGAGAGCAGGCCCAAAACCCTGGGGGCGGGGCCAGAATTGGAGGGCGGGGCAAAAACCTGGGGGCAGGGCCAAAAACCTGGGGTGTAACACAAAACCTGGGGGCGGGGCCAAAACCTGGGGGCGGGGCAAAAAACCTGGGGTCGGGACCAAAAACCTGGGGTCGGGGCCAGAATGGGAGGGCGGGGCCAAAATAGTCCAGGGGACTCCCCAAAATCAAGGAGGGGGCCCGAAATTGGGGGGGCCCAGGGGGCAATTTGAGGAGAGAACAGCTGGGTTTGGGGATCCCTGGGGCCCCCACATTTCCTCTCCTTTTTTGGGCCATTTCTCCCCATTTTTGGGGTGTTTTCCCTTCCATTTTTGGGTCATTTTCCCACCATTTTTGGGCTGTTTCTCTCCATTTTGGGGTGTTTTTCCCTCCCATTTTTGGGGTAATTTCCCACCCATTTTTGGGATGTTTTTCCTCCCATTTTTTGGGTATTTTTCCCCCATTTTTGTCCCATTTCCCCCCAGGATTTCATTTTCTTCTGTGATGCCGTGGCCTCCTGGGTGAGCCCCAAGGACGACCTGCGGGACATGTTCTACAAGGTCTGGATATTTTATTTATTATTCAATTACATAGTTGTATTATATTATATTATATTATATTACATTATATTATATTATATTACATTACATTACATTACATTACATTACATTACATTACACTATATATTTATTATAACTTATTTATATATTTATATTCATTCATTTATATTCATTCATTTATTTAAATTTTATTTCTATTTAATTTATTAATATATTTATTACATTATCACATTAAATATATTATATTATTATAATTTATTTATATTTACAATTATATTATATATTTATACTTATACATAATACATATATAATTAATATATAATATATATAGTTTATATTTAGTTATTTTTTATTTTTTTTATATATATATTTTATATATATTTATTTCATTTGGGGAGGGGTCTCCCTGCCCCTCCCCCCCCCAGATCCTGCAGGGGTTCAAGGCACAGGTGTGGGAGGGGAACTGGGCACATTTATATTTAATTTATTTTTATTTAATTTCTATTTAATTTATTTTTATTTCTCAGATCCTGCACGGGTTCAAGGCCCAGGTGGGGGAGGGGAACTGGGCGCATTTATATTTAATTTATTTCTATTTAATTTATTTTTATTTCTCAGATCCTGCACGGGTTCAAGGCGCAGGTGGGGGAGGGGAACTGGGCACATTTATTTCTATTTAATTTATTTATATTTATATTTAATTTATTTTCATTTCTCAGATCCTGCACGGGTTCAAGGCGCAGGTGGGGGAGGGGAACTGGGCACATTTATTTCTATTTAATTTATTTCTATTTAATTTATTTAATTTTTATTTCTCAGATCCTGCACAGGTTCAAGGCACAGGCAGGGGAGGGGAACTGGGCACATTTCTATTTAATTTATTTATATTTATATTTATTTCTATTTTATTTCCATTTCTCAGATCCTGCACGGGTTCAAGGCGCAGGCGGGGGATTTAATTTATTTCTATTTAATTTCTATTTAATTTATTTCTCAGATCCTGCACGGGTTCAAGGCGCAGGTGGGGGAGGGGAACTGGGCACATTTATTTCTATTTAATTTCTATTTAATTTATTTATATTTAATTTATTTTTATTTCTCAGATCCTGCACGGGTTCAAGGCGCAGGTGGGGGAGGGGAACTGGGCACATTTATATTTAATTTATTTCTATTTAATTTATTTCTATTTAATTTATTTCTATTTAATTAATTTCTATTCAATTTATTTCTATTTAATTTCTATTTAATTTATTTTTATTTCTCAGATCCTGCACGGGTTCAAGGCGCAGGTGGGGGAGGGGAACTGGGCACATTTATATTTAATTTATTTCTATTTAATTTTCATTTCTCAGATCCTGCACGGGTTCAAGGCGCAGGTGGGGGAGGGGAACTGGGCACATTTATATTTAATTTCTATTTAATTTATTTCTCAGATCCTGCACGGGTTCAAGGCGCAGGTGGGGGAGGGGAACTGGGCGCATTTATATTTAATTTATATTTAATTTATTTCTCAGATCCTGCACGGGTTCAAGGCGCAGGTGGGCGAGGGGAACTGGGCGCATTTATATTTAATTTATATTTAATTTATTTCTCAGATCCTGCACGGGTTCAAGGCGCAGGTGGGCGAGGGGAACTGGGCACATTTATTGATATTTATTTATTTCTATTTAATTTATTTTCATTTCTCAGATCCTGCACGGGTTCAAGGCGCAGGTGGGGGAGGGGAACTGGGCGCATTTCTCGGAGCAGTTCCCGCCCCTGCTCAAGGAGCGGCTGGCGGCGTTCTATGGGCTGTGACAGCGGGGTGACACCTGCCACAGGTGAGGGGCTGGGGACCCCAAAAAACCCCAAAAAAATCCCCCAAAAAACCCCAAAAAATCCCACAAAATCCCCTCAAAAAACCCCAAAAAAATCCCCCAAAAATATCCCCCAAAAAACCCCAACCACCCCCAAACAAACATTCAAAACCCCCAAAAACAACTCCCCCAAAACCTCTAAAATAAACCCAACAATACCAAAAAAACCCCAAAAAAACCAAATTAAACCCCGAGACTCCCAAAATTCACAAAAAAAAAAAACAAAAAAAAAAACCCCAAAAAAGCCCCAAAACCCAACAAATGCTCCCCAAAATTGACCAATTCTCTGTGTCCTCCCCCAGGTCGGAGCTCACCGGGACGGACCCAGAGCGGCCCCGCGGTGCCCCCGGGGGGGGTCCCGGTACCGGGAGGGGGGAGGGGTCCCCAAGAGGAGTTTGACCTTTGACCCCCAGAGGAATTTGGGGGGGAGGGGCGGGGTAGGGGGTGGGGGCTGCCCCAAAATCCGCGCTGGGGGAGGGGAGGGCGCGAACCAATCGGGGCTGGAGGGGCCGCGGAGGGTGGGGGAGGGGCCCGTTCCCGTGTGTGTCCCCCCGGTGTCCCCCCGGTGTCCCCTCCCCCCCCGCCCCTCCCCCACGCGAGCCCCGGGTGGGGGTGGGGGAGGGGCCGAGCCGCAGCCGTTGTGCTTTCTGTGAGCGAGTCGGTGCCACGTCCCGCGTGTCTGGTTTATTTCCCCGTGCCCGTTCCCGTTTCCGTTCGTTTTTTTACCGTTTCCAAGGGCGGGGATCGGGAGGGGGGGGGAGGGGAGGGGGAGGGCAGGACCCGCTGGTGTCGCGCCGGGCGGCACAAAGAAAAGGCCGTTGTGGACCGTGCGCTGTGTCCGTGTCGTTTGTTACCGGGGACGGGGCGGGGAAAGAACCGGGGAGGGTCCGTGGGCGCCGCCATTACCGTACGCGGTTCGCTTCCGGCGCCGCCTGATGACGTCATGCTAAGCTCACATCGCCATTGGCTGATTCGCGCGGCGCGCCGGAAGTGGCTCCCGCCGTGGCCGTAGCGACCGGGACGCGGCGGGGCCGGACCCGGTACCGGGGCAGGGGGAGGTGGGTGGGGAGGGGGCGAGCGGGGCCGGCGCTGGGGCGGCTCCCGGTACCGCGGCGAGCCGCATGAGGAACCCCCGGTACCACCGGGCATTGGCGGCGGGCGGTTCCGGTTTTCCGGTTAGGGCGGATCCCGGGAGCGCAGGGTGAGGGAGGCGGGTGGGGCAGCTCCGGCGCTGTCCCGGTACCGGGAACGGCGAGCAGCGCTCGCCCCTAACCCGCCACCCCCTCCGCAGCCATGGACGGGCCCTCCGCGCCCGCCGCCGCCGCTGCTCCCGCGGAGCCCCCGGGAACGGCGGCGGGCGCGGGGGGCCCGGGGGGGCTCCTGGCGCTGCCCCCCGGAGCTGCTGCTGCGGATCTGCGGCTTCCTGCGGGCCCGCGACGTGCGGCGGGTGCTGCCCCGCGTGTGCCGCGCCCTGCGGGACCTGGCCCGGGACGCGGTGCTCTGGCGGCTCCGGCTGCAGCGCCGCGCCCGCCGCCCCCTGCCCGTGCTGCCAGGTGGGTCTGGGGGCGCCCCGGGGCCCTTCGGGACCCCCCCGTGCTCCCCGCCCCGCTCTGAGGCTGGGGAACCTTTGGGGTGCCCTGCTTTGGGGGTCCCACCCATAATATTGGGGGTCCCCCCCTTGGTTTGGGGATCCCACCCGCGGTTTTGGGGTCCCACCCTTGGTTTTGAGGGTCCACCCCTTGGTTTGGGGATCCCACTCGTGGTTTTGGGGATCCCACCCGTGGTTTTGGGGTCCCCCTCCTTAATTTTGGGGGTTTCCTCCTTGATTTTAGGTATCCCCTCCTTGATTTTGGGGGTTCTGCTGCTGATTTTGGGGTCCCACCTGTGATTTTGGGGGTCCCCATCTTGGTTTTGGGGGTCACCACCCTGGTTTGGTGTCCCCCTCCTTAATTTTAGGGGTCCCTCCCTTGATTTTGGGGGTCCCACCTGTGGTTTTGGGGTCCCACCGGTGGTTTTGGGGGTCCCACCCCTCGTTTTGGGGTCCTCCCTTTGATTTTGGGGGTCCCACCCGTGGTTTTAGGGGTCCCCCTTGATGCTCCCCACCCCGAATTCCCCCCCCAAACTCCCAAATGTCTCTTGGGGACCCCTGAGGGCTCCCCCAGCACTTTGGGGACCCCCCCTGATCCCCCCAAACCCCACCTTGAGGTCCCTGGGATGGGGTCCGGGACCCCCCCCCCATAATTTGGGGACCCCCCCCATAATTTTGGGGCCCCCCCAGAGGTCGGCTTTGATTGGGCGGCCGCCTGCGAGGACCTGGAGGAGCACCTGGAGCGCTGGGGGGCCGGGGGCGCCCCCATGGAGCATTTCTCCCTGGACGAGGGGCACTTTGCCTCCGTGGACTCGGTGCTGCTGCTGCAGGTGGGACCCCCAAAAATGGGGGGAAGTTGGGGGGGAAACGGCCCAAAAAATGGGGGGAAAAATATCCCTAAAAATGGGGTGAAAACGGCCCAAAAATGGGGGGGAATTGGGGGGAAACGGCCCAAAAAATGGGGGGGAATGGCCCAGAAATGGCGGGGGAAGATGCCCCCAAAAATGGGAGGAAAGGACCCAAAAATGGGGGGGAAATTGGGATGAATGGCCCAAAAATGGGGGAAAAATATCCCCAAAAATGGGGGAGAAATAGCCCAAAAAATGGGGAAACAAACGCTCTCAAAAATGGGGGAAATGACCCAAAAATGGAGGGAAATTGGGATGAATGGCCCAAAAATGGGGGGGAAAAATATCCCCAAAAATGGGGTGAAAACGGCCCAAAAATGGGGGGAAATTGGGATGAATGGCCCAAAAATGGGGGGGAAAAATATCCCCAAAAATGGGGGAGAAATGGCCCAAAAAAACGGGGGAAAGGACCCAAAAATGGGGGGGAAATGGGGAGGGATGGGGGGGAAACGCCCCCAAAAGTGGGGGGAAATGGGAGAGCAAAACGCCCCGCAAAACGGGGAGAACAGCCCAAAAACAGGGGGGCAAAACGCCTCAAAAAATGGGGGAAAATGCCCCAAAAATGGGGGGAAATGGGAGGGAAAAAGGCCCCAAAATGGGGGGAAATGTTCTTAAAAATGAGGGGGAAATGGCCAAAAAATGGGGGGCGGACGTGGCACAAAAATGGGAGGGGGGGAATGGCCAAAAACTGGGAGGGAAATGGAGGGCAAAAAATGCCCCAAAAATGGGGTGAAAATGCCCCAAAAATGGGGTTAAAATGGCGCAAAAATGGGGGAAAAGACCCAAAAATGGGGGAAAAAAAAACCCCAAAAATTTGGGGTGATCTCCTGGGTCGCGGGGGGGGGGTCCCCCCATCTCACTCGTGCCCCCTCCCCATTCCAGGGGGGCTCCCTGTGCGTCTCGGGGGGCCGCGACCGCAACGTGAACCTGTGGGACCTGCGCGAGCTGGGCCGGGGCCCCCCCGGCAAGGTCCTGGTCAAAGCCTTGGGCTCGGGGCGCAGCGGAACCCACAAGGTGGGCACGGACCCGACCCCCACCCCCCAATAAACCCCTTTTTGGTGGGGGGTTCGGGGTGTGGCAGCCCCTGTGTGCCCCCCTCCCCATGCAGGGCTGGGTTTGGTGCTTGGCTGCGAGGGACGCCCGAGTCTGCTCCGGCTCCTGGGACAGCACCGTCAAGCTCTGGGACCTGGCGGCCGAGGGGCAGCAATTCGGGGAGATCCGGTACAACCCGGGGGGGCTTTTGGGGGGTCCCCGAACCCCCCTGAACCCCCCTGACCCCCTCCCCACCCCCAGAGAGAAGGCGGCCGTGCTGTGCCTCTCGTACCGCCCCGACGTGCTCGTCACCGGCACCTACGACAAGACGGTGACCGTGTACGACCCGCGAGGTACTGGGGGGGGTTTGAAGGGGTTGGGGAGGGGTCTGGGGGATCCCCCTGAGCCCTCAAACGCCCCCTCCCCAGCCGGGCAGGCCCAGGTGAGCAGTTACAAGCCCCACGCCAGCGCGGTGCTGTCGCTGGCGGCCGACGAGCGGCTCATCGTGTCGGGCAGCGAGGACCGGACGCTCGTGGTGTTCGATCGCCGCGCCGGCTCCGTGCGCCAGCGCCTGCAGGTGGGGGCACAGCCCCAAACCCCCCCCTCAGAGCGTCCCTGTCCCCTCCATGCTGACATCTCTTCATCCTCCTCCTCCTCCTCAGCTGGACAATTACCTGCTCTCCATGTCCTACCGGGGCTCGCAGCTCTGGGCTGGCGACAACCAGGGCCGGGTTTACCTGTTCGGCAGCCGCGGCGGCAGCTTCCAGCCTGCCCGGGTAGGGATTCTGGGGGGGTCCCGAGGGGCAGGACCCCCCCTCCGGGGCTCACCAGGGGTTTCTGTCTGTCCTTCCTGCAGTATTTCGACGTGGGGCACCGGCTGCAGATCACGGGGCTCTGGCACTCGCTGGGCTCGCTCTACACCACGTCCACGGACAGGACGCTGCGGGTGGGGGTCCTTTGGGGAGCTGGTCTGGGGGAGAACCTTGGGGGTCTCTTGGGGGGTCCCTGGGGAGCTCCTGCTGACCCCCAGCTCCGCCTCTCCCGCAGATCCACGTGCCCACGGATCCCCCTCGCACCATCTGCTCCTGGACGCACGACGATGTCCTCAACGGGGTGAGGAGCCGTCCCCAGCCCTTGCACACGCGTGTGCGCACGCAGCCCCCCCCCCGGGGTGCCCCCCCAGCCCCCCTGGCGCTCCTCTGCCTCCCCCAGATCAGCGTGGACGGGGACGTGGTGGCCGCGGCCTCGGGGGGACTCTCGGTCGAGGTGTGGAGGCTCCGGACCTGACACCGGCAAAGGGGAGGGCAGGGGGGGGCTCCGACCGCGTCCTGCGGGGTCCCCCCTGCGCCCCCCATTCCGGGGGACCGGGCCCGGATCCGGGACCTGGGTGGGGCTGGAAGCTGCCGCCTGTTCGTGGGTATTAAAGGATTGGACTGGAGCGGAGCTTGTGTCCTCCCTGCGGGTTTGGGGTGAATTTGGTGGTTTTGGGGCGTTACGGCCGTTTCGGGGCTTCCTCGGTGCAACGGCCATTTTCGCGTTTTGGAGTTTCTTGTCCCTGCACGGCCGCCGTCCCGTCAAGATGGCGGCGCGTGGCTGTACGGAAAAGGCGGGCGGGAGGGCTGGGCAAGATGGCGGCGCGCAGCCGTACGGAAGAGGCGGGAAGAGCGCGCAGCCGTACGGCGCGGGGGGCGTGGCCCAAGATGGCGGCGCCCTGAGCGGCCCGGCCGAGCCATGGCGGCGCCGGGAGAGGCGCTCCGGGCCGTGCTGCGGCCCAGCGGGGCCCTCCCGGCCGAGGCCCTCCCGGTGCGCGGTTACGACTTCTCGGGCGGCGCGGACCACGCGGCGCTGCTGCGCTCCTTCCGCACCACCGGCTTCCAGGCCACGAGCTTCGCGCAGGCCGTGGCGGAGATCGAGCGCATGGTGCGGCCCCGGTGTGGGGGGAGCGGGGTTGGGGTCACACCGGGAGGGTGAGGAGGGTCCCGGCCCGGAGTGACCCCCCCACCCCGTCCCCGGTGTGCCCTCCCCGCAGATCGCGGCCAAGCTGGAGCCGCTGAGCGCGGAGCAGCGGGAGCGAGCGGCCATGGCCGGGCCGCGGGAGCCCTCGGGCTGCACCATCTTCCTGGGCTTCACCTCCAACCTCGTCAGCTCCGGCGTCAGGGAGAGCATCCGATACCTCGTGCAGCGGGGCATGGTGACAGAGGGACAAGGGACAGGGACAGGGGGACATGGGGACAGCCTGGGGACACCCAGCAATGACACAAGGATGACAGGGGACGGTGACAATGGCATGGGGACATCGGGCAGTGATGCTGTCCCGCTGGCCCCATGGCCAGGAGCTCCTTGGGGTGTCCCCAGGTCACCTGTGGGGTTCTGGGGGGTCAGGGGATGACACCTGGGGGTCCCTGAGGTGCTGACCCCCACCCTGGGCAGGGGTCCTGGGGGTCCCTGACCTGCTGACCCCCCCCCCCGGACAGGTGGACGTGCTGGTGACCACGGCCGGGGGGGTCGAGGAGGACCTGATCAAGTGCTTGGCCCCCACCTACATCGGGGACTTCCACCTGCGGGGCCGGGACCTGGCGGGAGAACGGCATCAACAGGTCCGGGGGGGGGGGCTGAGGGGGGGCTTGGGGACACCCTGGGGACACCTCGGGGTCACTCTGGGGTCACTCTGGGGTCCCTCAGGATCGGGAACCTGCTGGTGCCCAACGATAATTACTGCAAGTTCGAGGATTGGCTGATGCCCATCCTGGACAGGATGGTGGACGAGCAGGACACGCAGGTGAGGGTGGGGAGACCCCAATCCTGCTGGGAGGGGGCCTTGGGGGGTCCCTGCACACTTAGGGTGGGGGTTTGGGGGGGTCCCTGCACACTTGGGGTGAGGTTTTGGGGGTCCCTGCACACCTGGGCTGAGGTTTTGGGGTCCCTGCACATCGGGGGTGATGTTTTGGGAGTCCCTGGGCACTCAGGGTGAGGTTTTGGGGGTCCCTGAGCACTCAGGGTGGGGATCTGGGGGTCCCTGCACACCTGGGGTGAGGTTTTGGGGTTCCCTGAACCCCATGAGTGAGGTTTTGGGGCTCCCTGCACACCTGGGGTGAGGTTTTGGGGGTCCCTGCATCCCCATGGGTGAGGTTTTGGGGGTCCCTGAGCCCCCCTGGCCGGGGTTTTGGGGGTCCCTGATCGCGGTTGCCCCAGGGCGTGCGGTGGACGCCGTCCCGGATGATCGCCCGGCTGGGCAAGGAGATCAACAACCCCGAGTCCATCTGCTACTGGGCCCAGAAGGTACCGGGGGCACAGCTGGGGGGCACGGGGGGGTCTCACCGTGGCTGTCACCGTTATCACCGTGTGTGTGTCCCCCCCACCCTGTCCCCACAGAACAACATCCCGGTGCTGAGCCCCGCGCTCACCGACGGCTCCCTGGGGGACATGATCTTCTTCCACTCCTACAAACGCCCGGGGCTGGTGCTGGACATTGTGGAGGGTCAGTGTCCATCCCCCTGGGGTGCCCCCCCCCAGGGATTTGGGGTGCCCTGAGTGTACCCTGACCCCTCCCTGTGCCCGCAGATCTCCGCCTCATCAACACCCAGGCCATCTTCGCCCACAAGACCGGCATGATCATCCTGGGCGGGGGCTTGGTCAAGCACCACATCGCCAATGCCAACCTGATGGTGAGGGGATTCCCGTGCTGGGGAGGGGGCTTGGGGACCCCCCCCAAAGGTGAGGAGGGGGCTGGGGTCTCACCCTGCTGTGCCCCCCTGGCAGAGGAACGGCGCCGATTTCTCCGTCTACGTTAACACAGCGCAGGAGTTCGACGGCTCCGACTCGGGCGCGCGGCCGGACGAGGCCGTGTCCTGGGGCAAGATCCGCATGGACGCCACCCCCGTCAAGGTGAGGGGGGTCCTGGGGGGCTCAGGGGGGGGGATTTGGGGAACCCCAAGGTCGGGGTTGCCCCCCTGACCCCACTGCTTTGGGCCAGGTTTACGCCGATGCCTCGCTCGTGTTCCCGCTGCTCGTGGCCGAGACGTTCGCTCGCAGTGCTGAGGCCTTTGGGGGGCCTGATGGGACCCCCGAGGTGTGAGGGACCCCTCAGGTGGGACCCCTGGGATCTGGGGGACCCCCAGGAGGGACCCCCGAGGTGTGGGGGACCCCCAGGAGGGACCCCTGAGACCTGGGGGACCCCCAGGAGGGACCCCTGAGATCTGGGGGACCCCTCAGGAGGGACCCCTGAGACCTGGGGGACCCCCAGGAGGGAACCCTGAGACCTGAGGGACCCCCAAGGCCTGGGGGACACCTGAGGTCTGAGGGACCCCCAAGCTCAGCTTTGGATGTGCTGAGCCCCCCTGACCCCCTCAGGAAGGTGGGGGACACTGGGGTGAGCCCCCCTGACCCCCTCAGGAAGGTGGGGGACACTGGGGTGAGCCCCCCTGACCCCTTAGGAAGGTGGGGGACACTGGGGTGAGCCCCCCTGACCCCTCAGGAAGGTGGGGGACACTGGGGTGAATCCCCCTGACCCCCTCAGGAAGGTGGGGGACACTGGGGTGAGCCCCCCTGACCCCCTCAGGAAAGAGGGGGACACTGGGGTGAGCCCCCCTGACCCCTCAGGAAGGTAGGGGACACTGGGGTGAGCCCCCCTGACCCCTCAGGAAGGTGGGGGACAGTGGGGTGAGCCCCCCTGACCCCCTCAGGAAGGTGGGGGACACTGGGGTGAGCCCCCCTGGGGGGCACAGGGTGTCTGCCCCCCACCCCTGCACCCCTGTCCGTGTGTCCCTCTGTCCCCCCTCCTTCCCCTCCATGCCTGTGTTTGTTTATTTATTCGAGCTCCCAATAAAGCACGGCAGGGTCTCCATGGGGGTTTATTCCTCGTCTCACCGGGGTCCCTGCCACTATTGGGGACCCCCTCAGGTGTCGGGGTCCCCCTCGGGCTGGAAGGTGTCCTCGCGCCACAGCGTCACCTGGCCCTGCGTGGCCACCAGCAGGCAGGGCAGGCTGGGGTGGAAGGCCAGGGACTGCACCACGCCCTGGCCCACGGGCAGCCTGAGCGCCAGAGAGCCCTGGGGGGACATCAAGGGGGTCAGGGGGGGCTCGGGAGTGTCCCCAAAGCCCCCTGTCCCCCTGGGACCCCCCCTCACCTCCAGCAGGTCCCAGAAGTAAACATGGCCGTCCTCGGAGGCGCAGCCCACGTGCGTGTCCAGCTCGTTGAGGACGCAGTCCAGCCTGTACGTGGTGCTGCGGTGGCCCGTGTACCTGGGGAGGGCATGGGGGGCTCACAGGGGGTCCCCCAAAGCCCCCAAGGGGTACAGGGACTCTTTAGGGGGTCCCATACTCGCCCAAGCAGCTCCCCAGTGTCCTTGTCCAGCAGCCTCAATGTGGAGTCCAGGCTGGCGGCCAGCACGCATTGCCCGTCCTTGCTGAAGCACACGCTGGTGATGGGGCCTGGGGGCACACAGAGGGGTTTGGGGGATCCAACCGAGCCCCCCACAAGCTTTGGGAGCCCCCCCAGGCTTTGGGAGCCCCCCCAAGCTTTAGGAGCCCCCCCAGGCTTCAGGAGCCCACTCACTGCCAATGTAATCGGAGCAGAGCTGCCCCATGCGGAGGTCGTAGCGCCGGACCCGCCCGTCCACGGAGCTGTGGGGAGGCACGGGGAGGTTTAGGGGGTCCCCCCCTAATTCTGGGGGTGTCCCAGTGGTGGGGGGCTCGCTCCTCACCCCGTCAGGATCTCGTAGGCTGAGAGCTTCACGCTGGAGATGCCGTCCTTGGCCTCGTCCAGCACCTGGATGGGGTCAGGGCGGCGGGAGCGGCAGTCCCAGCAGCGTACCGAGGAGTCGATGGAGCCTGGGGGAAAACGGGGTTCAGGGGGGAAAAAGGGGGTTCAGGGGGGTAAAAGGGGGTTCAGGGGGGGAAAAAAGGGGGGTTCGGGGGGTAGAAAGGGGGTTCAGAGGGGTAAAAAGGGGGGAAAAAGGGGGTTCAGGGGGGAAAAAGGGGGTTCAGGGGGGTAAAAAAGGGGGTGCAGGGGGGGTAAAAAGGTGGTTCAGAGGGGTAAAAAGGAGGTTCAGGGGGGGAAAAAGGGGGTGCAGGGGGGGAAAAGGGGGTGCAGGGGGTAAAAGGGGGTTCAGAGGGGTGAAAAAGGGGGTTCAGGGGGGTAAAAAGGGGGGAAAAGGGGGGAAAAAAGGGGTTCAGGGGGGTAAAAAGGGGGAAAAAAAGGGGGTTCAGGGGGGTAAAAGGGGGTTCAGGGGGGAAAATGGGGGTTCAGAGGGGTAAAAAGGGGGTTCAGAGGGGTAAAAAGGGGGTTCAGGGGGTTCAGGGGGGGAAAAAGGGGGTTCAGGGGGGTAAAAGGGGGTTCAGGGGGGAAAATGGGGGTGCAGAGGGGAAAATGGGGGTTCAGGGTGCCCCCCAAACCACTCCCTCACCGGACACAATGACCGTGGCTTCCTCGTTGAACTGGACGCAGTTCACTTTCTGTGGGACAAGCAAGGAAATCAGAACCTCGATCCGCACGCAGGATCCCAATCCCCCTCCCCAAATCCCACCCCCGGACCCCTCCTCACCCCGGCGTGTCCCCGGTACTTGCGGATCACCTGCCCCGTGCTCACGTCCCACAGCGCCACGGCTTTGTCGGCGCCTCCGGAGCAGATCTGGCTGTTATCGAAGGATCTGCGGGGGTTGGGGTCCCGTCCCCGTAAGCGCGGCTGGGGGGGCTCCCCGAGGTGGGGAGGGGTCCCCGAAGCCCCTCCTTACCCCGCGGCGTCCAGCACCTCGTAGCCGTGGCCCTGGTAGGTGCGCAGGGCCGTGCCCTTGTGCGGGTTCCAGAGCTTCAGCGTCTTGTCGCTGCCGCACGTCAGGCAGTAATTGCCGTCCGCTGCGGGGGGAACGGCCGTGAGCACCGGGGGATACCCGGGACCACCGCACCGGACACCGGGAGACCTCCAGAACCCCCTGCCCGTGACACCGGGTGATCCCGGGACCCCCCACACCGGCACTCCCATCCCGCTTCCCAACCTCCATCCCCGGCTCCTGCTCTCTCCTCCCGCCCCGTTTCCCCCCGTTGTCTCCGGTCTTACCGTTGAAGCGGGCGGCCCGCACCGCTCCCTGCCCGCACTGCAGGCTCTGCACCCGCTGCCGGGGCAGCTCGGGCCGGGCGGGCCGCGGCCTCGGGAACGCCATGGCGGGACCGGAGCGGGCACCGGGGGCGGAACCGGCGCCGGCACGGGGGCCGGGCTCCTTCCGGCGGCCCCGGCGGAAGAGGCGGCGGCGGCGGCGGGGCCATGGCGGACCCGCGGAGACCCGGCAAGGTGGCCAGGTGAGACCGGCAGAACCGGGACCGGCAGAACCGGGAGGGATTCCGGGGGTCCCGGTGCCCCGGCCCGTCTGACGGAGCCCCCGTTTTCCGCCAGGTACAAACCCCCGGCCACCGAGACCAACCCGGCGTTGGAAGACCCGACCCCGGACTACATGAACCTGCTGGGGATGGTGTTCAGCATGTGCGGGCTCATGCTCAAGGTGCGGCACCGGGGTGGGCACCGGGATGGGCACCGGGGTGGGCACCGGGATGGGAACCAAGTGCCGTTCTGAGGGGAATTCGGGGGAGGGAGGATCAGAGAGAGCCCCTTAAGGGCTCGGGGCCATCCCTGGGGGTCTCTGGGCTATCCGGGGGTCTCAGGCCCCATCTCCGGAGGTCTCTGGGCTCTCCTGCCCATCTCGGGGGTCTCAGGCCCTATTCCCCTGTGGCCCTCGGGGGTCTCAGGCCCCATCTCCGGGGGGTCTCTGTGCTCTCCGGGCCTCTCAGGCCCCATCCCCGCCGCTCCCTCGGGAGTCTCACGGATTTTTCCCGGGGGTCTCATGGATTTTTTCCCGGGGGTCTCATGGGTTTTTCCTGGGGGGTCTCACGGCTTTTTTCCCGGCCCTCCCCAGCTCAAGTGGTGCGCCTGGATCGCCGTTTACTGCTCCTTCATCAGCTTCGCCAACTCGCGCAGCTCCGAGGACACCAAGCAGATGATGAGCAGCTTCATGTGAGTGCCGGGGTGGGGGTCCCTGGGTGGGGGTCCCGGGCTGGGTTTTGGGGGTCTCTGACACCTGTGTGTGCCCCTCACAGGCTCTCCATCTCGGCCGTGGTCATGTCGTACCTGCAGAACCCCCAGCCCATGTCCCCGCCGTGGTGACGGGGATGGGGGGCAATAAAATGGGGGGTCCTGGCACTGCTGTGGTTTGTTTGTACCTGAATGGGGCATGGGGGAGAAGGGGAATGGGGAGGGGGAGTCCTGGGGGGCTCCAGGGGGAGTCCTGGGGCGTCTGAGGGGCTCTGAGGGGCCTTGGAGTATTTGAGGGGCTCTCAGGGAGCTCTGAGGGGACTCGGGTGGTCTGAGGGG
The DNA here is from genome assembly GCF_047830755.1 of Zonotrichia albicollis. Classification (NCBI taxonomy): domain Eukaryota; kingdom Metazoa; phylum Chordata; class Aves; order Passeriformes; family Passerellidae; genus Zonotrichia; species Zonotrichia albicollis. The sequence continues at coordinate 489,403 of NC_133850.1, forward strand.
CTCTGAAGGACTCTGAGGAGGCTTTGAGGGGCTCTGAGGGGGTTCTGAGGGTCTTAGGAGACTTGGAGTGGGCTCTGAGGATCTGAGCAGGCTCTGAGTGGACTCGGGTGGTCTGAGGGGACTCTGAGCAGGCTCTGAGAGGGCCTGAGGGGATTCTTGAGGGGGGCTCTGTGGGGGCCGTGAGGGGATTCAGGAGTTCTGAGGGGTTCTGAGAGGATTCAGGAGCCCTGAAGGGGCTCAGAGGGTTTGAGGGGGGCTGTGAGAGGACTCTGAGGGCACTCGGAAGATCTGAGGGGGCTCTGAGGGTGACTCGTCGTGGGCGGGGCCTTGGGAGCCGCCGCCGTTCATTGGCCACTGGTCGTTTCCCGCCGTTGCAAACGCCCTCCCAGCGAGCTGTCAATCACGCCCTCCGCTCCTTCTCATTGGCTCCGTTTGTTGTCGGCCCCGTCCTGCCCTCCTTACGCCTCGCCCCTTAGAGCACCATCAGCGAATCGGAATGCGGGGCGTGGCAGCAGCCCCTTTTGCCAGCCACCCATTGGCTGTCGCGCATGGTGGGGCGGAGTGGCCCCGCGTGTCATGTGAGGGCGCGGTCACGTGAGCGCGGGTGCCATGGCGGTGCCCGGGGCGGCGGCGCTGCCGCTGCTGCTGCTCCTGAGCGGGGCGGCCGCGGGCTGCGGGTACCAGGTGGGACCGGGACACCGGGGACACGCGGGCTGGGGCACCGGCACTGCCCGGGGATACGGGCCAGGCAGTGGGGGCTGGATAACGGGCGCTGCCACGGGCTGGGGACACCGGGAAGCGCTGACGGGGGGAAGCGGAGCGGTCTGAGGGAACGGGAACTGGGCGGACTGGGAGCGCTGGGGCGGGCTGGGGACGGCTGAGGGAAACGGGAACTGGGAGCATTGGTTGTGCAACCGCTTCTGGAGCTCAACGGCCACGCCGGGGGGGGATCCCGGTGGGTTCCGGAGGATCCCGGTGGGTTCCGGGGGTGCCGCGGGCCCGGCCCGGTCCGAGCCCCACCGAACCCCCCCAGTCGTGCCCCCCGACCCGGCCGGACATGCTGAACGTGCACCTGGTGCCGCACTCGCACGACGACGTGGGCTGGCTCAAGACGGTGGATCAGTATTACTATGGGGGTGCGTGGGGACACCGGGGGGGGACACCGGGGGGGGCGGGAGGTCCCCAGGGCTGCCGTGGTGTCACATGAGGGGGGTGACGTGGCAGGGGGGACACTGAGTGACCTGGGCCTGGGCTGGCTGCCCTTTGTCCCCTCTGCGTTTGTCACGTGGCACTTGGTGCTTGTCCCCTCTGGGGCCAGCGCCTCCCCCCAGGGATGTCCCTTGTCCCCAAGATGCCACCGTGTTTCGGGGTCACCCAGTGCCCCCATATCGCCAAGCTGTCCCTGTGTCCCCAGCCCAGGGGTTTTGGGGTGACTGGTGCCCCCCATGTCCCCAGGATGTCCCCGTGTCCCCAAGATGCCACCGTGTCCCCAGCCCGGGTTTTGGGGTGACTGGTGCCTTCACCCCGGGGTTTTGAGGTCACCCAGTATCCCAATCCCTGGAGTTTTGGGGTGTCCCCATGTCCCCTCTCCAGGGTTTTGGGGTGTCCCCATGTCCCCTCTCCAGGGTTTTGGGGTGTCCCCCATGTCCCCTCTCCAGGGTTTTGGGGTGTCCTCCATCCAGGGTTTTAGGGTGACTCGGTGTCTCCAGCCCCTGTCCCAGGTTTTGGGGTGTCCCTATCCCCATTTTTGGGGTGATCCTTTTCCCTCTATCCCCAGTGAGGAACAAGGACCAGCACG
>NC_133850.1:491400-523638 GCF_047830755.1 Zonotrichia albicollis
TCCTCAATGTCCCCTCAATGTCCCCCAATGTCCCCTCAGTGTCCCCTCACTGTCCCCTCAATGTCCCCTCAGTGTCCCCTCAATGTCCCCTCAATGTCCCCCCAATGTCCCCTCACTGTCCCCCCAATGTCCCCTCAATGTCCCCTCATTGTCCCCTCAATGTCCCCTCAGTGTCCCCTCAATGTCCCCCCAATGTCCCCCCAATGTCCCCCCAATGTCCCCTCAATGTCCCCTCAGTGTCCCCTCAATGTCCCCTCAATGTCCCCCCCATTGTCCCCTCAGTGTCCCCCTCAATGTCCCCCCAATGTCCCCCCAATGTCCCCTCAGTGTCCCCCCAGTGTCCCCCCAATGTCCCCTCAATGTCCCCTCAATGTCCCCTCAGTGTCCCCTCAATGTCCCCCCAATGTCCCCTCACTGTCCCCTCAGTGTCCCCCCAATGTCCCCTCAATGTCCCCGTCACTGTCCCCTCAGTGTCCCCCCAATGTCCCCCCAATGTCCCCTCACTGTCCCCCCAGTGTCCCCCCAATGTCCCCTCAATGTCCCCTCAATGTCCCCTCATTGCCCCCTCAATGTCCCCCCAATGTCCCCTCAGTGTCCCCTCAATGTCCCCTCACTGTCCCCTCACTGTCCCCTCAATGTCCCCCCAATGTCCCCTCAATGTCCCCCCAATGTCCCCTCAATGTCCTCTCACTGTCCCCCCAATGTCCCCTCACTGTCCCCTCAATGTCCCCTCAATGTCCCCTCATTGCCCCCTCAATGTCCCCCCAATGTCCCCTCAGTGTCCCCCTCAATGTCCCCTCAATGTCCCTCAATGTCCCCTCAATGTCCCCCCAATGTCCCCTCAATGTCCCCTCACTGTCCCCTCAGTGTCCCCTCAATGTCCCCTCACTGTCCCCTCATTTTCCCCTCAATGTCCCCTCACTGTCCCCTCAGTGTCCCCCTCAATGTCCCCTCACTGTCCCCCCAATGTCCCCTCAATGTCCCCTCACTGTCCCCCCAATGTCCCCTCACTGTCCCCTCAATGTCCCCTCACTGTCCCCTCAGTGTCCCCCCAATGTCCCCCCAATGTCCCCTCAATGTCCCCCCAATGTCCCCTCACTGTCCCCTCATTGTCCCCCTCAGTGTCCCCCTCAATGTCCCCCCAATGTCCCCCCAATGTCCCCTCAGTGTCCCCTCACTGTCCCCTCAGTGTCCCCTCAATGTCCCTCCAATGTCCCCCCAATGTCCCCTCACTGTCCCCGTCCCATCCCCACATTGACTCCCCTTAGCACGGGACCCCCCTGGACACCCCCAAAAACACCTGGAGACCCCCCAAAAAAACACCAAAAACACCTGGAGACCCCAAAAAACATCTGGAGACCCCCCTGGATACCCCCAAAAAACACCAAAACCACCTGGAGACCCTAAAAAACAACTGAAATCACCCAAAAACACCTCGAGACCCCCAAAAAAAACCACCTGAAACCCCCCAAAAATCGGCTGGAGACCCCAAAAAACCGGCTGGAGACCCCCCTGGACATCCCCAAAAACATCTGAAACCACCCCAAAAAACATCTGGAGCACACCTGGACCCCCCAAAAACCACCTGGAGACCCCCCTGGAGCCCCCCAAAACACCTGGACCCCCCAAAAACCACCTGGAGACCCCTTGGATCCCCCAAAACCACCTGGAGACCCCTCCCCAAATACCTGGACCCCCCCAAAACACCTGGAGATCCCCCCTGGACCCCCCCAAAACCCCCAGGGGACCCCTCCCCAAATACCTGGAGGCCCCTGGACCCCCCAAAACCACCTGGGGACCCCTCCCCAAATACCTGGAGCCCCCCTGGACCCCCCCCCAAAACCACCTCGAGACCCCCCTGGAGCTCCCCAAAACACCTGGACCCCCCCAAAAACCACCTGGAGACCCCTCCCCAAATACCTGGAGACCCCAAAACACCTCGAGGCCCCCTGGACCCTCCCAAAAACCACCTGGAGACCCCTCCCCAAATACCTGGAGCCCCCTGGACCCCCCCCCCAAAACCACCAGGAGACCCCTTCCCAAACACCTGGAGGCCTCTGGACCCCCCAAAACCACCTGGGGACCCCTCCCCAAATACCTGGACCCCCCCAAACACCTTGAGACCCCCCTGGACCCCCTCAAAAACCACTTGGAGACCCCTCCCCAAACACCTGGAGGCCCCTGGACCCCCCCAAAAACCACCTGGAGACCCCTCCCCAAATACCTGGAGCCCGCTGGACCCTCCCCAAAACCACCTCGAGACCCCCCTGGACCCCCCCAAAACACCTTGAGACCCCCAAAACCCCCTGGAGACCCCTCCCCAAATACCTGGAAGTCCCTGGACCCCCCAAAACCACCTGGAGACCCCTCCCCAAATACCTGGACCCCTCCAAAAACACCTGGACTCCCCCCCAAATACCTGGACCCCCCCAAAAAGCCCCTGGAGACCCCTCCCCAAATACCTGGACCCCCCAAAAACCCCCTGGAGACCCCTCCCCAAATACCTGGAGCCCCTGGACTCCCCCCAAAACCACCTCGAGACCCCCCTGGACCCCCCCAAAAACCACCTGGAGACCCCTCCCCAAAACACCTCGAGATCCCCCTGGACCCCCCAAAACCACCTGGAGACCCCTCCTCAAATACCTGGACCCCCCCAAAACACCTCGATATCCCCCCTGGACCCCCCCAAAAAACCACCTGGACCCTCCCAAAAACCACCTGGAGACCCCCTTGGATCCCCCAAAACCCCCTGGGGACCCCTCCCCAAATACCTGAAGGCCCCTTAAACCACCTGAAACTCCCCCTAAACCATCTCGAGACCCCCCAAAAACCACCTGGAGACCCCTCCCCAAATACCTGGACCCCCCCAAAACACCTTGAGACCCCCCTGGACCCTCCCAAAAACCACCTGGAGACCCCTTGGATCCCCCAAAACCACCTGGAGACCCCTCCCCAGATACCTGGACCCCCCCCAAAACCCCCTGGGGACCCCTCCCCAAACACCTGGACCCCCCCCAAAACCCCCTGGGGACCCCTCCCCAAATACCTGGAGTCCCCTGGACCCCACCCCAAACCACCTGGAGACCCTCCCCAAATACCTGGACCCCCCCAAACCCCCCTGGACCCCCCCCACGTGCGCCCCCTCCCCTCATTTCCCCATTTTCCCGCAGGTTCCTGTGGCTCCGACGCCTCCGTGGGACCCCCGGGACCCCCCCCGGGATTTTGGGGGTTCAGGGGGGGGGTCCCCGACCCCTCCCCCAGCCGCTGGTGCCCGCCGGGGTTCCTGGCTTTGGGATTTTTGACCTTTTTCACCCAAAATCACATTGCCAGGGATTTCCAACGGGCCCCAGCCCCCGCTGCCGCCCGGGGAGCCTTGGGTTGGTTTGATTTTTATTTTTATTTTATTTTATTTTTATTTATTTTATTTTATTTTAATTTTATTTTATTTTATTTTATTTTATTTTATTTTATTTTATTTTATTTTATTTTATTTTTTATTTATTTTATTTTATTTTTATTTTATTTATTTATTTTATTTTATTTTATTTTATTTTTTATTTTATTTTATTTCATTTCATTTTTTATTTATTTTATTTTATATTTTATTTTATTTTATTTTATTTTTATTTTATTTCATTTATTTCATTTCATTTTTTATTTATTTTATTTTATATTTTATTTTATTTTATTTTATTTTTTATTTTATTTTATTTTATTTTTTATTTATTTTATTTTAATTTTGGGGTTTTTTTTGGGGGGGGTTTGGGGGTGTTTTGGGATTTTTTTTTGTTTTTTTGGGGGGGGTTATTTAGGGTTTTTTTGGGGGCGTTTTATGGGGTTTTTTGGGGGGTGGTTTTTGGGATTTTTTGGGGGGATTTTTTTTATTTTTTGGGGGTTATTTAGGGTTTTTTTGGGGGAGTGTTATGGGTTTTTTTGGGGGGGTGTTTTGTGGGGTTTTTTGGGATTTTTGGCGGGATTGTTTTAATTTTTTGGGGGTTATTTTGGGTTTTTTTTTTTGTGTTTTTTGGGGTAGTTTTATGGTTTTTTTGGGGGGTTTTTTGGGTTATTTTTTGGGTTATTTTTTTGGGTTATTTTCTGGGTTATTTTTTGGGGTAGTTTGGGTTTTTTTGGGGGTTTTTTTTGGGGAATTTTTTGGGGTTTTTTGGGTTTCTTTTCTGGTTTTTTTTGCGGGTGGTTTTGGGGATTTTTTTGGGGGTTATTTTGGGGTTTTTTTGCGTTTTTTTGGGGGAGTTCTATGGGGTTTTTGGGTTTATTTTTTGGGGTTTTTTTGGGGGGGCTGTTTTTGGGGAAAATTTTTTGTTTTTTTGGGGGTTTTTGGTGGGTTTTTTTGGGGTGTTTTTGGGGTGTTTTTGGTTTTTTGGGGTTTTTTTGGGGGTTGTTTTGAAGGTTTCTTTGTGTGGTTTTTGAGGTGTTTTTGGTCAGTTTTGGGTGTTTTTGCGGTGTTTTTTTTGGGGTATTTTTGGAAGATTTTTGGGGTGAATTTTGAGGTGTTTTTGGGGTATTTTTGGAAGATTTTTGGGGTGAATTTTGAGGTATTTTTGTGTATTTTGGGTATTTTTGGGCTGGTTTTGAGGGATTTTTGGGCTGTTTTTGAGGGATTTTTGGGCTGTTTTTGAGGGGTTTTTGGGTGTTTTTTGGGTTTGTTTTGGGGCTTTTTTGGGGGTTGTTTTGAAGGTTTTTTTGTGTGGTTTTTGGGGTGTTTTTTGTGAGTTTTGGGGCGTTTTTGGGGTGTTTTTTGGGTTTGTTTTGGGGTTTTTTTGGGGGTTGTTTTGAAGGTTTTTTGTGTGGTTTTTGGGGTGTTTTTGGTGAGTTTTGGGGCGTTTTTGGGGTGTTTTTTGGGGTATTTTTGGAAGATTTTTGGGGTGAATTTTGAGGTGTTTTTGGGGTATTTTTGTGTGTATTTTGGGGTATTTTTGGGCTGTTTTTGTGGGATTTTTGGGCTGTTTTTGAGGGATTTTTGGGATATTTTTGAGGGATTTTTGGGCTGTTTTTGAGGGATTTTTGGGCTATTTTTGAGGGATTTTTGGGCTGTTTTTGAGGGATTTTTTGGGTGTTTTTTGGGTTTTTTTGGGGGTTGTTTTGAAGGTTTTTTCTGTGGTTTTTCGGGGTGTTTTTGGTGAGTTTTGGGGCGTTTTTTGGGGTGTCTGGGGGGCAGGGCTTAGCCCACCTGTGAACAGAGTCCAGCAGCGCCGTGTTCACAGTGGCTAAGTTCCGCCCCCCGCCCCCTTTTACCCACGCCGAGGGAAGACCCCTCCCCAAAATAACGAAAATTCGAAATTCATTTAAATTTTAGGTCCCCCCCCCAAAAAAAAAACCCCGCTTAGAGTTCCAGGATCGCCCTAAAAATCTGAATTTTCACCCCAAAAATTCAGAGTTTCATGACATGATGGAATCACAAGACCCCTCCCCAATTTGTGGGACCCCCTCCCCAAAATAACAAAAATTTTAAATTAATTAAAATTTTAGGCTCCCCCCCCCAAAAAAACCCTTGTTTATAGTCCTAAAAATCTGAATTTCAGCCCAAAAATTCAGAGTTTTGCAGGATGATGGAATCACGAGACCCCTCCCCAAATTGTGGGACCCCTCCCTCCAAAAAAAAATTAAAAATTAATTGAAATTTGAGACTCTCCCCCTCAACAAAACCCCGTTTAGAGCCCTAAAAATCTGAATTTTCACCCCAAAAATTCAGAGTTTCATGACATGATGGCATCACAAGACCCCTCCCCAATTTGTGGGACCCCCTCCCCAAAATAAGAAAAATTTCAAATTAATTAAAATTTAAAACTTTAGGCTCCTCCCCCCCCCCAAAAAAACCTTGTTTATAGTTCTAAAAATCTGAATTTCAGCCCAAAAATTCAGAGTTTTGCAGGATGATGGAATCACGAGACCCCTCCCCAAATTGTGGGACCCCTCCCCCCCAAAAAATATTAAAAATTAATTGAAATTTGAAACTCCTCCCCTCAACAAAACCCCGTTTAGAGCCCTAAAAATCTGAATTTCCACCTCGAAAATTCCGAGTTTTGCGACACGATGGAATCACGGGACCCCTCCCCAGTTTGTGGGACCCCCTCCCCAAAATAAGAAAAATTTAAAATTAATTAAAATTTAAAATTTTAGGCTCCCTCCTCCCCCCCCCCCCAAAAAACCCCTTGTTTATAGTTCTAAAAAATCTGAATTTCAGCCCAAAAATTCAGAGTTTGGCAGGATGATGGAATCACGAGACCCCTCCCCAAATTGTGGGACCCCTCCCTCCAAAAAAATATTAAAAATGAATTGAAATTTGAAACTCCCCCCCCAACAAAATCCCGTTTAGAGCCCTAAAAATCTGAATTTCCACTCGAAAATTCCGAGTTTTGTGACACGATGGAATCACAGGACCCCTCCCCAATTTGTGGACCCCCTCCTCAAAATAAGAAAAATTTAAAATGAATTAAAATTTAAAATTTTAGGCACCCCCCCCAAAAAAAAAAACCTCGTTAAGAGTCCTAAAAATCTGAATTTCCACCCCAAAAATTCCGAGTTTTGCGACATGATGGAATCACGGGACCCCTCCCCAATTTGTGGGACCCCCTCCTCAAAATAAGAAAAATTTAAAATTAATTAAAATTTAAAATTTTAGGCACCCCCTTCCAAAAAAAAACCTCGTTAAGAGTCCTAAAAATCTGAATTTCAGCCCAAAAATTCAGAGTTTCATGACATGATGGAATCACAGGACCCCTCCCCAATTTGTGGGACCCCCTCCTCAAAATAAGAAAAATTTAAAATTAAGAAAAATTTAAAATTAAGAAAAATTTAAAATTAATTAAAATTTAAAATTTTAGCCCCTCCCCTATTAAAAAAAAACCATTTACAGCTGCAGGATCGCCCTAAAAATCTGAATTTTCACCCCAAAATTTCAGGGTTTGGCGGATGATGGAAGCACGGGACCCCTGCCCACAGCCCGTGGGACCCCTCCCCACTTTGTGGGACCCCTCCCCACTTTGTGGGACCCCCGGGCCCCCCGGCCCCGCCCCCGGTGCCCGCTGAGCTGATTTGCAGTGCTTTGGTCAGACTGGCTCAGTTCAGCAGGAACAGGGGTGGGGGTCCCGCGCCCGCCCCCCGGGGGTCCCCCGGCTCCAGAGAGACCCCTCCCCAAATTAGAGACCCTCCCCAAAATAGGGACACCCCCCAATTCACGGAGACCCCTCCCCAATTCACAGAGACCCCTCCCCAAATTAGAGACACTGCCCCAATTCACAGAGACCCCTCCTTAAATTAGAGACACCTCCCAGTTCACAGAGACCCCTCCCCAAATTAGAGACCCCTCCTCAAATTAGAGACACCCCCCCATTCACGGAGACCCCTCCCCAAAATAGAGACACCCCCAATTCACAGAGATCCCTCCCCAAATTAGAGACACCCCCCAATTCACAGAGACCCCTCCCCAAATTAGAGACAGCCCCCAATTCATAGAGACCCCTCCCCAAATTAGAGACAGCCCCCCATTCACAGAGACCCCTCCCCAAATTAGAGACCCCTACCAGTTCACAGAGACCCCTCCCCAAATTAGAGACCCCTCCCCAATTCACAGACATCCCTCCCAATTCATAGAGACCCCTCCTCAAATCAGAGACACCCCCCAAATCAGAGACCCCTCCCCAAAATAGAGACACCCCCCCATTCACAGAGACCCCTCCTCAAATTAGAGACCCCTCCCCAAATTAGAGACACCCCCCCATTCACAGAGACCCCTCCCCAAATTAGAGACACCTCCCCAAAATAGACACCCCCAATTCACAGAGACCCCTCCCCAAATTAGAGACACCCCCTCATTCACGGAGACCCCTCCCCAATTCACCGAGACCCCTCCCCAAAATAGAGACACCCCCCATTCACGGAGACCCCTCCTCAAATTAGAGACCCCTCCCCAATTCACAGAGACCCCTCCCCAAATTAGAGACCCCTCCCCAATTCACAGAGACCCCTCCCCAATTCACAGAGACCCCTCCCCAAATTAGAGATACCCCCCAAATCAGAGACCCCTCCCCCAATTCACAGAGACCCTTCCCCAAATTGGAGACACCCCTGAAATGGAGACACCCCTGAAATGGAGACCCCTCCTCAAATAAAGACCCCTCCCCAAAATTCCTTCTGTCAATCCCTGAGCTCAACCAGACCCCGAAAACCCAAAAAATTGGGGGGGGTGGGCACAGGATTTTGGGGGGGTTTGGGGGTTTTTGGGGGAAATTTGGGGTTTTTATGGGGGGGGGCGGGTCCAGGGTTTGTTTTTTTTTTTTTTTTGGCGGGAATTTGAGGGTTTTTTGGCGGGAATTTTGGGGTTATTTTTTGGCGGGAATTTTGGATTTTTTTGGGTGTGTGTGGGAGGGGGGTCCCGGGTTTTTGGGGGTGGGAATTTTGGATTTTTTGGTGTTTTTTTGGCGGGAATTTGGTTTTTTTTCGAAGTTTTTTTTGGGGTTGTTTCGCTGTTTTTCCGTCTCCCCCCTTTCCTCGTCCCGGGCCAGCCCCGGGTGAGTCACGGGAGGATTTTGGGGGGGGGTTCCGGGGTTTTTGGTGGGAATTTTGAGCTTTTGGAGTATTTTTGGGAGGGAATTTTGGTTTTATTTGTGGAGGGGGGGTCCCGTGTTTTTTTTTGGCGGGGATTTTGGGATTTCTTTGGCGGGAATTGGGAATTTTTTGGAGTTTTTTTGGGGTTGTTTCGCTGTTTTTCCCTCTCCCAGCCCCGGGTGAGTCACGGGAGGATTTTGGGGGGGTCCGGGAGGGGCCCCGCCCCACGAGAGGCCCCTGGAGGGGGGGGGGGAGGGGAAGGTTCGGCCCCTCCCCCACCCGCTCCCTGTTTGTTTCCCAAAATAAACCCGGCGGCGGCGCCGATTCCCGGGAATTTCCCTGACGTCATTGGGGGCGTGGTTTGGCTGCTGGCCACGCCCCCGGAGCGACCACACCCATGGTGGGGGGAGGGGAGGGCGCCACACGTGGAATTGCCCCGCCCTGGAAAAAGGGTGCGGCGCCTTTAAGGCGTGGCCACGCCCCCGCTGCGTTCCTATTGGCTGGCGTGGTTTCCTCTGCTGTCAATCAGCGCGGGGCGGGGTGGGCTGTCAGTCAAAGCGCGCGTGGCCAATCAGAGTGGGGTGGGGGCGGAGCCAAAGGGAGGGGGCGGGGTTTGGGGTTCATTCATGAATGGTGGCGGCGGCGGGAAACGGGGGAGGGGCGGGAGCGCCCCAAAAACCAACGGGAACCCCAAAAACGCCCCCAGACCCACCGGGAACCCCTCGAGACCTCCGAGAGCGACACCGGGACCCCCGAGAGCACCCCCAGACCCACTGAGACCCCCTGGAACCCACAGAGACCCCTCTGAGGACACCCCTAAAACCACCTGGAACCTCTAAGAACACCCCCAGACCCACCGGGAACCCCCAAGAACACCCCCAGACCCACCAGGACCCCACAAAACCTCCCCAAGGACACCGGGAGCCCCTCAAGACCCTCCCCAGAACCCTCAGGACCCCCAAAATCCCCTGAAAACACCGAGACCCCCACAAAGGGGGACACCAGGACCCCCTTGGGGACCCAGAGACACTCGGGACCCCCCTCCCCAAATATCCCCTCCAGGAGCTCCCCAAAATCAAACACGGCTCTGTGGGGGTGGGAAAGACATAAAAAATTCATTTTATTATTTATTGGAGGGGGCTGAGAACAGCCGGGACACCCCCAAATCCTGGTGGGGCTCAAAGAGGGGGTTCAGGGGTCGTTCTTGGGGGGATTTTGGGGGGTTCAGGGGTTGTTTTCGGGGTTTTGGAGGGCTGAGAACAGCCCAGACACCCCCAAATCCTGGTGGGGCTCATTGAGGGGGTTCAGGGCTCATTCCTGGGTGGTTTTTGGGGGGTTCAGGGATCGATCCCGGGGGGTTTTGGGGTTGTTCTCAGCCCAAACTCCCCCAGACCCTTGTGGAGCTCATTGAGGGGGGTTCAGGGCTCCGTTTTGGGGCTGTTCTCAGCCCAGACTCCCCCAGTTTCCCCCATAGAGGGTTCAAGGCTTGTTCCCCAGAGTTTTGGGGGGTTCAGGGCTCGTTTTTGGGGTTCATCCTCGCCCCTTCTTGGCTCTGTCCTTATCCTTGCCGCCCTTGGGCGCCGTGACCAGCGCCAGCTTCTTGGGCAGCGCTCCCTGCGCTTTCTGCACGGTCTCCTGCTCGATCCTCATCCGGATCCCGATCTCCAGGCGCTGCAGAACATTCCAGAAGGGTCAGGGGGGCCCACGGGGAAAGACCCGCGCCCCCAAAAATCCCCCTCAGGGACCCCTTCTCACCTTCTTCAGCTTCTGCTGCTGGATCACGCGGAGCTTCTTGGGGGCGATGGTGCGGCCTAAAGGGGGGAGAGGCGGGGTGAGACCCCCGGGACCCTCAGGGAGGAACGGGGACCCCCCCCCGCCCAACCGGGGCCTCCCTCACGGCCGCAGGGCCTCAGGCCTCCTGGTCCTGCCTCCATCTTGGGGACCCCCGGACCGGCCTGGCCGCGTTCCCCGGGGTTTCGGGAGCCTCCGCACCTCCTTTCCGCGGGCCCCGAGAGCTCCGCGCCGCCGCCGCCACTGCCGCTTTGGGGCGCTTGGCCGCGGCCTTGGGGCGGCCCTGCGCCATGGCGGCTGTGAGGGAGCGCCGGGCATGATGGGATATACCGGGGCGGAAGTGCCGCAAGGGGTGTCGGGATATACCGGGGCAATGCTGCCGCAAAAGATGCCGGGATATACCGAGGCGGAAATGCCGCAAAGGACCTCGGTATATACCGGGGCGGAAATGCCACAAAGGATGCCGGGATTTATCGAGGCGTTATTGCCGCAAAGGATGTCGGGGTATACCGGGGCGTTGCTGCAAAGGCTGCCGGGATACACTGGGGCGGAACTGCCGCAAATACTGTCGGGATACACCGAGGCCAGAACTACGCACAGAATGCCGGGATATACCGAGGTTTTACTGCCGCAGAGGCTGCCGGGATACACCGAGGCGGAAGCCGTCAGCGCTCCCCGCGCTCCGCCAGCTCCCGGCTGAGCTGGGACGGGGGGAACACCCCCCACTCGGTGATGATGCCCCCCGTGATCAGCTCGTGCGGCGTGACGTCAAACGCCGGGTTCCACACGTCCACCTCTGCACGGGGGGGGACATGAGGGGGTACACGGGGTCAGGGGGGCTCTGGCAGCGACCCCTGACCCATCAGGGACCCCCAAACCCATCAGGGAACCCGAAACCCTACACAGCAACCCTCTATGGGACCCCTGGGACTCTTGAGACCACCCCCAGACCCACTGGGATCCCCAACACTCCCCGTGAGAGCCCTCTCAGACCCACCAGGACCCCTCTGAGAGCACCCCAAGACCCACCAGGACCCACAGAGACCCCCTGAGATCACCCCCAGACCTACCAGGACTCCCAAGAAAGCACCGAGACCCCTTTGAGAGCACTCCCGGACCCACTGGGACCCTCAAGATCCTTCTGAGAGCATCCCCAGGCCCACCAGAACCCCTCTGAGACCCTCCCCAGACCTGCCAAGAGCCCCCCAGAGCCACCACGACCCCCAAGACCACTCTGAGATCACCCCCAAGACCCATCAGGACTCCCAAAACTCCCCCAAGAACACCCCCAGACCCACCAAGACACCTCTGAGACCCCCCCAGACCCACCAGGACCCCCCAGGGCCGTCTCCATGTCCCCCACCCTGCCCAAAGCCCCCCTCCCAGCCCGGCACCCACCGGGCTCAGCCAGGAGAACGCCCCCGAGCTGGGTGAGCTCGGTGCCCGGGCGCTCCTCGATGGGGATCAGGCTGCCCGAGGCCAGCGCGGGGTCGCAGCTGCTGCTGGGGGCGGCCACGTAGAAGGGGATGCGCAGGTGATGCGCGGCCAGCGCCAGCTGGAACGTCCCGATCTTGTTGGCAACATCACCGTTGGCGGCCACGCGGTCAGCGCCCACCACCACGGCTGGGGGGGGGAGAGGACACAGGAGGGGCAGGGGGGGGTTGGGCTGTGTCACCCATGTGCTGTCACATCCTGTCCCTGTGCCCTCAGCTTGGGGCCTGTCCTTTCCCGGGTCACCTGTCAGCACCTGGTGTCCCTCCTCCCTGTCCCCATCCTGTTCTGTGTGTGTCCCCACCTTGTGTCCCCCTCACCCTGCTGTGTCCCCATCCTGTGTCCCTCCTCCTTGTCCCCATCCCATTCTGTGTGTCCCTTTTCCTTGTCCCCATCCTGTTCTATGTCCCCATTTTGTCACTGACCCCCATGTCCCTCCTCTTTGTCCTCATCCTCTTCTGTGTCCCCATCCTGTCACCCTCCCCATGTCCCTTTTCCCTGTCCCCATCCCGTTCTATGTGTCCCAATCCCGTCCCCATCTCGTGTCCCTTTTCCTTGTCCCCATCCTGTTCTATGTCCCCATCTTGTCACTGACCCCCATGTCCCTCCTCCTTGTCCCCATCCCGCTCTGTGTCCCCACCTTGTGTCCCCCTCACCCTGCTGGGTCCCCATCCTGTGTCCCTCCTCCTTGTCCCCATCCCATTCTGGGTCCCCACCTTCTTCTGTGTCCCCATCCTGTCACCCTCCCCATGTCCCTTTTCCCTGTCCCCATCCCGTTCTATGTGTCCCAATCTCGTCCCCATCTCGTGTCCCTTTTCCTTGTCCTCATCCTGTTCTATGTCCCCACCTTGTGTCCCCCTCACCCTGCTGTGTCCCCATCCTGTGTCCCTCCTCCTTGTCCCCATCCCGCTCTGTGTCCCCACCTTGTGTCCCCCTCACTCTGCTCTGTGCGTCCCCACTCTGTCACCCATCTTGGGTCCCTTTTCCTTGTCCCCATCCTTTTCTGTGTCCCCTCCTTGTCCCCACCTTGCTCTGTGTCCCCCATGTCCCCCTTGCCCTGTTCCATGTCCCCAGCCTGTGTCCCTTTTCCTTGTCCCCATCCCATTTTGTGTCCCCATCCCATGTCCCTTTTCCTTGTCCCCATCCCGCTCTGTGTCCCCACCTTGTGTCCCCCTCACCCTGCTCTGTGCGTCCCCACTCTGTCACCCATCTTGTGTCCCTTTTCCTTGTCCCCATCCCATTTTGTGTCCCCATCCTGTCCCCACCTTGCTCTGTGTCCCCCATGTCCCCCTCACCCTGTTCTGTGTCCCCATCCTGTCCCCCACCCCGTGTCCCTCCTGTGTCCCCATCCCATTTTGTGTCCCCATCCCATGTCCCTTTTCCTTGTCCCCATCCTGTTCTGTGTCCCCATCCTGTCCCCACCCCGTGTCCCCATCTCGTGTCCCTTTTCTTTGTGCCCCTCACCCTGTTCTGTGTCCCCAGCCTGTGTCCCTTTTCCTTGTCCCCATCCCCTTCTGTGTCCCCACCTTGCTCTGCGTCCCCTCCTTGTCCCCATGTCCCTCTGTCCCTCCCCGTGTCCCTCTGTCCTGCCCTGTCCCTCCCAGTGTCCCCCTGTCCCCTCTGTGTCCCTCTGTCCGTGTCCCTCTGTCCCTCCCCGTCCCTCTGTCCCGCCCTGTCCCTCCCCGTGTCCCTCTGTCCCTCTGTGTCCCTCTGTCCCTCTGTGTCCCTCTGTCCCGCCCTGTCCCTCCCCATGTCCCTCTGTCCCCTCTGTGTCCCTCTGTCCCTCCCCGTCCCTCTGTCCCCGTCCCTCTGTCCCTGCCGGTACCGTGCACGCCGTGCTCCCGCATGGCGGCGGCGGCGGCGCTGTCGGCGATTATCGTGACCGGGATCCCGTCGTGCCGCAGCTCCAGCGCCGAGAGCCGCGAGCCCTGGTGGAAGGGCCGGGTCTCGGTGCAGAACACGCGGGACAGAGACCCCCGCTCGTGCAGGGCCCGCACCACCCCTGGGGGGGACACGAGGGGACACTCAGGGACACTCAGGGACACCACAAAAAGCCCCAGGGGGAGAAAAGGGGGCAGGGAGCCCCCCCAGTGCCCCCCAGAATCTCCCAGTGCCCTCCCAGTTCCCCCCAGTACCCCCAGTCCTCTCCCAGTGCCCCCCAGCTCCCTCCCAGTTCTCCCCAATTCCTCCCATTACCCCTCAATTCCCTCCCATTGCTCCCCAGTGCCCCCCAGAATCTCCCAGTGCCCTCCCAGTTCCCCCCAGTCCCCCCCATTACCCTCCCAGTCCTTCCCAGTCTCCCCCATTACCCCCCAAGTCCCCCCCAATTCCTCCCAGTTCTCCCCAATTCCTCCCATTACCCCTCAATTCCCTCCCAGTCCCTCCCATTGCTCCCCAGTGCCCCCCAGAATCTCCCAGTGCCCTCCCAGTTCCCCCCAATGCTCCCCCCAGTCCCCCCCATTACCCTCCCAGTCCTTCCCAGTTTCCCCCATTACCCCCCAAGTCCCCCCCAATTCCTCCCAGTTCTCCCCAATTCCTCCCAGTACCCCTCAATTCCCTCCCAGTCCCTCCCATTGCTCCCCAGTACCCCCCAGTTTCCCCCATTACCCCCCAAGTCCCCCCCAGTCCCTCCCTTTACCCTCCCACTCCCCCCCAGTCCCTCCCAGTGCCCCCCAGTCCCTCCCATTACCCCTCAATTCCCTCCCAGTCCCTCCCATTGCTCCCCATTTCTCCCCATTACCCTCCCAGTCCTTCCCAGTTTCCCCCATTACCCCCCATTACCCTCCCAGTACCCCCCAGTTTCCCCCATTACCCCCCAAGTCCCCCCCAATTCCTCCCAGTTCTCCCCAATTCCTCCCAGTACCCCTCAATTCCCTCCCAGTCCCTCCCATTGCTCCCCATTTCTCCCCATTACCCTCCCCGTACCCAGGGCGGTGCCGTAGCCGGCCGTGGCGAGGGTCCCGGTGTTGCAGTGGGTCAGGAGGGTGACGGGACCCCCGCCCGGGACCCTCCCCAGGATGTGCTCGGCCCCGTGGGCGCCGATGCTGCGATTGTCGCGCCGGTCCTTGGCCAGCAGCCCCTCGATGTACTCGATGATGCTGGGGGGGAAACAACCCCAAAATCACCCCAAATATACCCAAAAATCTGCCCCAAAATCATCCCAAATATACCCCAAAATCTGCCCCAAAATTACTCCAAATATACCCCAGAATCACCCCAAATATACCCCAAAATCTGCCCCAAAACCACCCCAAATATACCCCAGAATCTGCCCCAAAATCACCCCAAATATACCCCAAAATCTGCACCAAAATCACCCCAAATATACCCCAAAATCACCCCAAACATACCCCAAAATCTGCCCCAGAATCACCCCAAATATACCCCAAAATCTGCTCCAAAATAACCCCAAATATACCCCAAAATCACCCCAAATATACCCCAAAATCACCCCAAATATACCCCAAAATCTGCACCAAAATAACCCCAAATATACCCCAAAATTACCCCAAACATACCCCAGAATCACCCCAAATATACCCAAAATCACCCCAAATATACCCCAAATATACCCCAAAATCACCCCAAATATACCCCAAAATCTGCACCAAAATCATCCCAAATATACCCCAGAATCTGCCCCAAAATCACCCCAAATATGCCCCAAAAATCTGCCCCAAAATCACCCCAAATATACCCCAAAATCTGCCCCAAAATCACCCCAAATACACACCAACTGCCCCAAAATCACCCCAAATACACCCCAAACATACCCCAAAATCTGCACCAAAATAACTCCAAATATATCCCAAAATCACCCCAAATATACCCCAAAATCTCCCCCAAACCCACCCCTGTAATCCCAAATCTTTCCAAAACCCCCCCAAATCACCCCCAAATCCCCCCCCGGACCCCCAAAGCCCCCTCCCCATCCCCGTTACCTCTGGCGCAGCTCCTGGGGGGTCACCCCGGGGGTCTCCTGCACCTTTTTATGGAGCCCCCAAATCCCCCAAAAGCCCCCCAAATCTCCCAAATCTCCACCTAGAAACCCAAAGTGCCCCCCAAATCCCACCCCAGATTGCCCCAGACCCCCTCCAATCTCCCCTAAATGCCCCTAAATCCCCCCCAATCCCCACCTGGAACCCCAAATCTCCCCCAAATCTCCCCAAACCCACCCCAAATCCCCCCAAATCTCCTGCAACCCCCTCCCCAAATGTCCCTAAATCCCCCACCAATCCCTACCTGGAACCCCAAATCCCTCCCAAATCCCACCTGGATTCCCAAATTCCCCCTGAACCCCCCCAAATCCACCTCAAACTGCCCCAAATTGCCCCCCAAACCCCCCCTCAAATCTACCCCAAATCTCTCCTGGAACCCCAAATTTCCCCCCCCCGGACCCCAAAGCCCCCTCCCCATCCCGTTACCTCTGGCGCAGCTCCTGGGGGGTCACCCCGGGGGTCTCCTGCACCTTTTTCGGAGCCACCCCCGCAGCCTCTGACCCCAAATCCCCCAAAAGCCCCCCCTAAATGTCCACCTAGAACCCAAAGTGCCCCCCCAAATCCCACCCCAGATTCCCCCAGACCCCCTCCAATCTCTCTAAATCTCTCCTGGAACCCCAAATCTCCCCAAACCCACCCCAAATCCCCCCAAATCTCCTGCAACTCCCTCCCAAAATGTCCCTAAATCCCCCCCAATCCCTACCTGGAACCCCAAATCCCCCCAAAATCACCCCCAAATCCCACCTGGATTTCCCAAATTCTCCCTGAATCCCCCCAAATCCACCTCAAACTGCCCCAAATTCTCCCCCAAACCCCCCCCTCAAATCTACCCCAAATCTCTCCTGGACCCCAAATCTCCCCCAAATCCTCACCTGGAATCCCAAATCTCCCCAAAACCCCCCCAAAATCACCCCAATTTTCCCCCCCCGGACCCCAAAGCCCCCTCCCATCCCCGTTACCTCTGGCGCAGCTCCTGGGGGGTCACCCCGGGGGTCTCCTGCACCTTTTTCCGGAAGTCCCCAAATCCCCCCAAAAGCCCCCCAAATCTCCAAATCTCCACCTAGAACCCAAAGTGCCCCCCAAATCCCACCCCAGATTCCCCAGACCCCCCTCCAATCTCCTCTAAAATCTCTCCTAGAACCCCCAAATCCCCCTTAAATCTCCCCTAAATGCCCCTAAATCCCCCGCCAATCCCACTTGGAACCCAAAATCCCCTCAAATCTCCCCAAACCCCACCCCAAATCTCCTGCAACCCCCTCCCAAATGTCCCTAAATCCCCCCCAATCCCTACCTGGAACCTCAAATCCCCCCCAAATCACCCCCAAATCCCACCTGGATTCCCAAATTCCCCCTGAATCCCCCCAAATCCACCTCAAACTGCCCCAATTCCCCCCCAACCCCCCCTCAAATCTACCCCAAATCTCTCCTGGAACCCCAAATTTCCCCCCCCGGACCCCCAAAGCCCCCTCCCCATCCCCGTTACCTCTGGCGCAGCTCCTGGGGGTCACCCCGGGGGTCTCCTGCCACCTTTTTCCGGAGCCACCCCCGCAGCCTCTCGGCCTCCCCGGCCCAGGTTGGCGGCCGTGGGGCGGGCGCTGAGCAGGAACCCCAATCTCTGCCCCACAAACTCCTCGAGCGCCCCCAAATCCTCCTGGGGGCCCGCGCCCCCCGCCAGCTCCACGGCCAGGCTGAGGCAGCCCAGCAGGGCGATGGCCGGGGCGCCCCGCACCTGGGGGGAAATGCCCCAAAATCACCCCAAATGTACCCCAAATCATCCCAAATATACCCCCAAAAATACCCCAAATATACCCCAAAATCTGCCCCAAAATCACCCCAAATATACCCATAATCTGCCCCCAAATCACCCCAAATACACCCCAAAATCACCCCAAATATACCCCAAAATCTGCCCCCAAAATCACCCCAAATATAGCCCAAAAATATCCCAAAATCTGCCCCAAAATCACCCCAAATATACCCCAAAATCTGCACCAAAATCTGCCCCAAAATCACCCCAAATATAGCCCAAAATCTGCCCCAAAAATACCCCAAAATCACCCCAAATATACCCCAAAAATACCTCAAAATAATCCCAAATATACCCCAAATATACCGCAAAATCTGCCCCCAAAATCACCCCAAATATACCCCAAAATCTGCCCCAAAATCACCCCAAATATAGCCCAAAATCACCCAAATATACCCCAAAATATGCCCCAAAATCACCCCAAATATACCCCAAAAATATGCCAAAATCACCCCAAATATACCCCAAAATCACCCCAAATATACCCCATAATCTGCCCCAAAAATGCCCCAAATATCCCCCAAAATCTGCCCCCAAAATCATCCCAAATATACCCCAAAATCTGCCCCAAAAATACCCCAAATATACCCCACAATACCCCAAAATCACCCCAAATACACCCCAAAATCTGCCCCAAAATCACACACCTGGGACCCCTCCCCAAAATGGGTTTGGGGTCCCTAAAACATGGGGATATGAAATGCCACTGAGAACCCCCCAAAAAATGGGTCTGGGGTCCTCAAAATGGGTTTGGGGTCCCCAAAACGCTAAAACAGCCCAGCGGGGGGAAATGCCCCTGAGACCCCTCCCCAAATGGGTCTGGGGGTCCCTAAAACCCAAAAATCCTGGGAGAGGGCAACAGAAAAAACCCCTGAGACCCCTCCCCAAAATGGGTCTGGGGGTCCCCAAAACTCGAGGGCTACGGAAACAGCACTGAGACTTCCCCCGGGGTGGGTTTGGGGGTCCCCAAAACCTTTTGGGGTTCTGGGAGTGGGTCAGGATTTGGGGTGGGGGTCTCGGGGGGGGGGGGTCAGGATTGAGTGGGGGTCTCGGGGGGTATTTTGGGGGGGTCTCTGGGGGTATTTGGGGGGGTCAGGATAGAGGTGGGGGGTCTTGGGGGGTATTTGGGGGGATCAGGATGGGGTTGGGGGTCGTGGGGGGGGATCAGGATTGGGGTGGGGGTCTCTGGGGTATTTGGGGGGATCAGGGGGTATTTGGGGGTCTCAGGGGTATTTGGGGGGGGTCAGGGGGGTATTTGGGGGGTCTCAGGGGGTATTTGGTGGTGTCAGGATAGAGGTGGGGGTCTTGGGGGGTATTTGGGGGGGATCAGGGGGTATTTGGGGGGGGGTCTCCCCTCACCTCCATGTCGCGGATGGCGCCCCAGGCCCGCTCCACGCCCCCCCACCCGCTCGTAGCGGAGCTGCTCCCGGCAGCAGCGCTGGTTCAGACCTCGAGCGAACCGCGCCGGTACCGGAGCGACTCCAGCGCCATCGCGACAGAAACCGCGACAGAAACCGCGACAGAAACCGCGACAGGAACGGGGACAAACCGCGACGGAACACGCGACTGGAACGGCGATAAAGCCCCGCCCCTTACAGGAAACCCCGCCCCTTCCCGGAAACCCCGCCCCTTCCCGGAAGCCCCGCCCCTCCCAGGAGCCCCAGCTCCTTTCTGAAGCCCGCCCCATCACGAAGCCACGCCCCCACCATGAAAGCCACGCCCCCGCCGCGCCAAAACCACGGAAATCGCGGCAATTTTTTAAATTTCAATTTTAATTATTTTGGGGGGATAAATTACAATAAACAGGGGGGAGGGGGGTCTCGGGGGGGGGGGAGGGGCAGGGGGCTCGGAGACCTCTCCCCAAACAACCCCCCCCCACCCCTCATTTTGGGGGGTCCCGGCCCCCCCAAATTCCCTCAGGGGCTCTCGGAACCGGAGTCGGAATAATCGGCGACCAAAGATGGGGCGGGGGCGTCACGGGGGGGGGTCCCGGGGGGGTTCCCCAGTTTGGGGGGGGTCCCGGGGGGTTCCCCAGTTTGGGGCAGGGTCCCGAGGGGTTTCCTCAGCCTGGGGGGGGTCCTGGGGGGCGGCACCGGGGGGGTCCCGGGGGGTTCCCCCAATTTGGGGAGGGGTCCCCTCGGTCTGGGGAGGGGCTCCCCCATCCTGGCGGGGTCCCGGGGTGTCCCGCCCCCCTCCTGACGATGCCGAGCCCGGCGGGGGTCGGGGGGGGTCCCGGCGGTGTCCGTGGCGCCCCCAGCCCCAATTTCTGGGGAGGGGTCCGGGAGGTGCCGGCTCCGAACCAGGAGCGCTGCGAGATCTCGGAGCGCTTGAGGCGCTGCCGCTGCTCGTAGGCTGGGGGGAATGGGGACCCCCAAATGTCACCCCCCAAAATGTCACCCCCAAAATGTCACCCCGAAATCCTGACCACAAAATGTCACCCCGAAATGGGGACCCCCAAAATCCTGACTCCAAAATGTCACCCCGAAATGGAGACCCCGAAATGGAGACCCTGACATGGGGACACCAGAATGGAGACCCCGAAATGGAGACCCCGAAATGGGCACCCCAAAATCTGACCCCCAAAATCCTGACCCAAAAATGTCACCCCGAAATGGGGACCCCCGAAATGGAGACCCCGAAAGGGGACACCAGAATGGAGACCCCAAAATGGGGACCCCAAAGTGTCACCCAGAAATGCGGGACCCCAGAATCTGACCCCGAAATGGAGACCCCGAAATGGGCACCCCAAAATCTGACCCCCAAAATCCTGACCACAAAATGTCACCCCGAAATGGGGACCCCAGAATCTGACCCCGAAATGTCACCAAGAAATGGGGACCCCGAAATGGGGACCCCGAAATGGGGACCCCCAAAATCCTGACTCCAAAATGGGGACCCCGAAATGGAGACCCCAAAATGTCACCCCAAAATGGGGACCCCGAAATGGGGACCACAAAATGTCACCCCAAAATGGGGACCCCGAAATGGGGACCCCCAAAATCCTGACTCCAAAATGTCACCCCCAAATGGAGACCCCAAAATGTCACCCCCCCGAAATCCTGACCCCAAAGTGTCACCCCGAAATGGAGACCCCGAAATGGAGACCCCGAAATGGGGACCCCGAAATGGAGACCCCCAAAATGTCACCCCGAAATGGAAAATGTCACCCCGAAATGGAGACCCTGACATGGGGACACCAGAATGGAGACCCCAAAATGGAGACCCCAACAATGGGGACCGCAAAATCTGACCCCCCCCCAAAATGGTGAGCCTAAAGTGCTGATCCCAAAATTCCCCCAAACTCCCCTAAAACACCCCCAAATCCCACCTGGGACCCCAAATCCCCCTAAATCCCCCCAAATCCCCCTAAATCCCCACCTGGGACCCCAGATCCCCACCTGGGACCCCAAATCCCCCTCGGGACCCCCCTAAATCTCCCCCAAACCCCCTTGGGATGACCCAAAATCCCCCCAAATCCCACCCAAAACCCCCCCAGGAACCCCCAAATCCCCACCTGGGACCCCAAATCCCCTCGGGACCTCCCCCCAAATCCCCCTAAATTCCCCCCTGGCACCCCAAATTCCCTCGGGACCCCCCCTCAGATCTCCCCAAATCTCCCCCAAACCCCCTTGGGATGACCCCAAATCCTGCCCAAAATCCCCCCAAATCCCACCCAAAACCCCCCAAAAAAATCCCCAAAAAATCCCCCCCAGGAACCCCCAGATCCCCACCTGGGACCCCAAATCCCCCTAAATTCCCCCAAATCCCCCTGAATTCCCACCTGGGACCCCAAATCCCCTCGGGACCCCCCCAAATCTCCACCCAGACCCCCTTGGGATGACCCCAAATCCTCCCAATCCCACTCAAATCCTCCCCAAAATCCCCCCAAGAACCCCCAAATTCCCACCTGGGACCCCAAATCCCCTCGGGACCCCCCCCTCAGATCTCCCCAAATCTCCCCAAACCCCCTGGGGATGACCCCAAAGCCTCCCCAAAATCCCCCCAAATCTCACCCAAAACCCCCCCAGGAACCCCCAATTCCCACCTGGGACCCCCAAATTTCCCCTGGGACCCCCCAAATCCCCCCAAATCCCCCCAAATCCCCCGGACCCCTCCTCACAGTCGGGGGTGCGCAGGCGCAGCAGCGCCGCCAGCCGCCGATCACCCCCCAAATCCCACCCAAAACTCCCCAAAACCCCCAAAATCCCCCAAATCCCACCCAAAACCCCCCAAAATGCCCCCAAATCCCCACCTGGGACCCCAAATCCCCACCTGGGACCCCAAATCCCCTCGGGACCCCCCCCCAGATCTCCCAAATCCCACCCCAACCCCCCTTGGGATGACCCCAAATCCTGCCCAAAATCCCCCCAAATCCCAACCAAAACCCCCAAAAAAATCCCCAAAATCCCCCCAAAACCCCCCCAGGAACCCCCAAATCCCCATCTGGGACCCCAAAATCCCACCCAAAACCCCCCAGGAACCCCTAAATTCCCACCTGGGACCCCAAATCCCCCCAAATTCCCCCCCTGGGACCCCAAATCCCCTCGGGACCCTACCAAATCTCCCCCAAACCCCCTTGGGATGACCCCAAATCCTGCCAATCTCACTCAAATCCTGCCCAAAATCCCCCAGATCCCACCCAAAACCCCCAAAATATCCCCCCAAAAACCCCCCCCAGGAACCCCCAAATCCCCCGGGACCCCCCAAAGTTCCCCCCAAATCCCCCTGGGACCCCTCCTCACAGTCGGGGTGTGCGCAGGCTCAGCAGCGCCGCCAGCCGCCGATCACCCCCCAAATCCCACCCAAAACCCACCCAAAACCCCCCAAAATCCCCCCAAAATCCCCCCAAGAACCCCCCAAATCCCCACCTGGGACCCCCAAATCCCCCCAAATCTCCCCAGAACCCCCCAAATTCCCCCCTGGGACCCCAAATCCCCTTGGGACCCCCCCCTCAGATCTCCCCAAATCTCCCCCAGACCCCCTTGGGATGACCCCAAATCCTGCCCAAAATCCCCCCAAATCCCAACCAAACCCCCCAAAAAATCCCCAAAAATCCCCCCAAACCCCCCCCTAGAAACCCCCAATTCCCCTCGGGACCCCCCAATTCCCCACCTGGGACCTCCAAATACCCCAAATCCCCCGGACCCCCGCTCACAGTCGGGCGCGCGCAGGCTGAGCAGCACCGCCAGCCACCGATCACCCCCCAAATCCCACCCAAAATCCCCCGAGGAACCCCCAATTCCCCACCTGGGACCCCAAATCCCCCCAAATCCCCTCAAATCCCCTAAATTCCCACCTGGGACCCCAAATCCCCTCGGGACCCCCCCCAAATCTCCCCCAAACCCCCTTGGGATGACCCCAAATCCTGCCAATCCCACTCAAATCCTCCCCAAAATCCCCCCCAAAATCCCTCCAAAATCCCCCAGGAACCCCCAATTCCCCCGGGACCCCCCCAAATTCCCACCTGGGACCCCAAAATCCCCCTAAATCCCCCCAAATCCCCTCGGGACCCCCTAAATCCCCCCAAAATCCCCCTTGGACCCCTCCTCACAGTCGGGCGCGCGCAGGCTCAGCAGCACCGCCAGCCGCCGATCACCCCCCAAATCCCACCCAAAACCCTACCCAAAAACCCCAAAAAATCCCCCAAAATCCCCCCAGGAACCCCCAAATCCCCACCTGGGACCCCAAATCCCCTCGGGACCCCCCAAATCCACCAAAATCCCCCAAATCCCCCGGCCCCCCGCTCACAGTCGGGGGCGCGCAGGCGCAGCAGCGCCGCCAGCCGCCGATCACCCCCCAAATCCCACCCAAAACTCCCCAAAATCCCCCCAAAATCCCCCCAAATCCCACCCAAAACCCCCCCAAAACCCCCCCAGGAACCCCCAATTCCCCACCTGGGACCCCCAATTCCCCTCGGGACCCCCCAAATCCCCCAAATCCCCCCGGCCCCCGCTCACAGTCGGGCGCGCGCAGGCGCAGCAGCGCCGCCAGCCGCCGATCCTCCTCCTCCTCGCGCAGCAGGGGGATGCTCAGCCCGGCCTTCCTCGCCAGCGCCGCCGCCTCCTCCTCCTCCTCCTTCAGCGTCTTCTTCTCCTCCTGGGGGGGAAATGGGGCTGGGGGCTTGGGGTTTTTTGGGGGGTTTTTTGGGGATTTTTTGAGATTTTTTGGGATTTTTTGGAGATTTTGGAGGGTTTTTTTTGGACTTTTTGGGGGATTTTTTTGGTGGTTTTTTTTTATTTTTTTGAGGTTATTTTGGGGGATTTTTTGGGTTTTTTTTTAAATTTTTTGGGGGATTTTTTGGGGATTTTTGGGGGATTTTTTGGGTTGTTTTAGATTTTTTGGGGGATTTTTAAATTTATTTTTTGGGTTTTTTGGGGGGATTTTTTGGGTTTTTTTTATGTTTTGGGTTATTTTGGGGGATTTTTTGGGTTTTTTTTAGATTTTTTGGGGTTTTTTGGGGGATTTTTTGGTTTTTATTTTTTTTGGGGTTATTTTGGGGGATTTTTTTTGTTTTTTTATTTTTGTGTTTTTTTTGGGGGGATTTTTTTTTTTTTTATTTTTTGGGAGGATTTTTTGGGGATTTTTGGTTTGGTTTCTTTTTTCGGGGATTTTGTGGAGGTTTTTCAGGGTGTTTTTAAGGAATTTTGGGAAGTTTTTTAGGGGAGGTTTTTTTATGGGATCTTGGGAAGGTTTTTAGGGCATTTAGGGGGTGTTTTTTAGGGTATTTAGTGGATGATTTATAGGAGATTTTTTCGGGGATTTAGTGGAGGCTTTTAAGGGGATTTAGGGGAGGTTTTTTAGGGGATTTTGTGGAGGTTTTTCAGGGTGTTTTTAAGGAATTTTGGGAAGTTTTTTAGGGGATTTATGGGAGGTTTTTGATGGAATTTTGCGGCGGTTTCTCAGGGTGTTTTCGGGGTATTTTGGGAGGTTTTTTCGGGAATTTTGCAGTGGTTTCTCAGGGTGTTTTTGGGGTATTTTCGGATGTTTTTTCGGGAATTTTGCAGTGGTTTCTCAGGGTGTTTTTGGGGTATTTTGGGAAGTTTTTTCGGGGACTTAGGGGAGGTTTTTGATGGAATTTTGTGGAGGTTTTTCAGGGTTTTTTTAGGGAATTTTGGGAAATTTTTTAGGGGATTTAGGGGAGGTTTTTTAGGGTATTTTGGGAAGTTTTTTCAGGGACTTAGGGGATGTTTTTGATGGAATTTTTGTGGCGGTTTCTCAGGGTGTTTTTAGGGTATTTTGGGAAGTTTTTTCGGGGATTTAGGGGATGTTTTTGATGGAATTTTGCGGCGGTTTCTCAGGCTGTTTTCGGGGTGTTTTGGGATGTTTTTGATGGAATTTTTGGCAGTTTCTCAGGGTGTTTTCGGGGTATTTGGGGATGTTTTTGATGGAATTTTTGGCAGTTTCTCAGGGTGTTTTTGATGGAATTTTGTGGCGGTTTCTCAGGGTGTTTTCGGGGTATTTGGGGATGTTTTGATGGAATTTTTGGCGGTTTCTCAGGGTGTTTTCGGGGTATTTTAGGATGTTTTTGATGGAATTTGTGGCAGTTTCTCAGGCTGTTTTCGGGGTATTTGGGGATGTTTTTGATGGGATTTTGTGGCGGTTCTCAGGGTATTTTGGGGTATTTTGGGAAGGTTTTTAGGGGATTTTGTGGAGGTTTTTGATGGAATTTTGTGGAGGTTTTTAGGGGATTTAGGGGATGTTTTTGATGGAATTTTGTGGCAGTTTCTCAGGGTGTTTTTGGGGTATTTTGGGAAGTTTTTTTAGGGGATTTAGGGGAGGTTTTTTAGGGGATTTAGGGGATGTTTTTTGATGGAATTTTGTGAGGTTTCTCAGGGTGTTTTTAAGGAATTTTGGGAAGTTTTTTCGGGGATTTAGGAGAGGTTTTTTGGGGTATTTTGGGATGTTTTTGATGGAATTTTGCGGCGGTTTCTCAGGGTCTTTTTGGGGTATTTGGGGACGTTTTTGATGGAATTTTGTGGCAGTTTTCTCAGGGTGTTTTTGGGGTATTTTGGGAAGTTTTTTCGGGGATTTAGGGGATGTTTTTGATGGAATTTTGCAGCGTTTCTCAGGGTGTTTTCGGGGTATTTTGGGAAGGTTTTTAGGGAATTTTGGGAAGTTTTTTCGGGGATTTATGGGAGGTTTTTGATGGAATTTTGTGGCGGTTTTTTAGGGGATTTAGGGGAGGTTTTTTAGGGTATTTTGCGGCAGTTTCTGAGGGTGTTTTTGGGGTGTTTTGGGAAGTTTTTTCGGGGATTTAGGGGATGTTTTTGATGGAATTTTGTGGCGGTTTCTCAGGGTGTTTTAGGGGTGTTTGGGGATGTTTTTGATGGAATTTTTGGCAGTTTCTCAGGCTGTTTTTGGGGTGTTTTGGGAGTTTTTTAGGGGATTTTGTGGAGGTTTTTAGGGAATTTGGGGAAGTTTTTTAGGGGATTTAGGGGAGGTTTTTGATGGAATTTTGTGGCGGTTTCTCAGGATGTGTTTTTGGGGATGTTTTTGATGGAATTTTGCGGTGGTTTCTCAGGGTGTTTTTGGGGATGTTTTTGATGGAATTTTGCGGCCGTTTCTCAGGGTGTTTTCGGGGTGTTTTGGGGTGCCCCCAGCCCCGCACTGACCCGGAAGCGCCTCCGCAGGCGGCTGTTGAGGCCGAAGTCGTCCTTCCAGGCGCTCTGGGCCTCCTGCAGCCGCGTCAGGGTGGGCACCACGCGCTCCAGGACCCCCCGGTCCGACACGCCGTGCTCCAGGCGGAACATGGGGTCTGTGGCCAGGCGCTGCCGCTGCTCTGGGGCTGGGGAACGACATACTGGGGGTACTGGGAGGGACTGGGATGGACTGGGAGGGACTGGGATGGACTGGGAGGGACTGGGAGGGACTGGGAGGGAACTGGGAGGGACTGGGAGGGACTGGGAGGGACTGGGATGGATTGGGAGGGACTGGGAGGGGATCTGGGGACACTGGGAGGGACTGGGATGGATTGGGAGGGACTGGGAGGGACTGGGAGGGGACTGGGAGGGACTGGGGACACTGGGGGTGACACGCTCTGTGCTCCAGGCGGAACATGGGGTCTGTGGCCAGGCGCTGCCGCTGCTCTGGGGCTGGGGGAAACCATACAGGGATGGACTGGGGGGACTGGGGACACTGGGAGGGACTGGGAGGGACTGGGATGGACTGGGAGGGATTGGGAGGGACTGGGAGGGACTGGGATGGACTGGGATCAAACTGGGATCAAACTGGGAGGGATTGGGATGGACTGGGATGGAACTGGGATGGACTGGGATGGACTGGGATGGGACTGGGATGGACTGGGACACTGGGGGTGACACGCTCTGTGCTCCAGGCGGAACATGGCGTCGGTGGCCAGGCGCTGCCGCTGCTCTGGGGCTGGGGGAAACATACTGGGGGTACTGGGAGGGACTGGAAGGACTGGGATCAAACTGGGATCAAACTGGGAGGGATTGGGAGGGATTGGGATGGACTGGGAGGGACTGGGAGGGACTGGGATGGACTGGGAGGGACTGGGAGGGACTGGGAGGGAATTGGAGGGGATCTGGGGACACTGGGATGGACTGGGATGGACTGGGAGGGACTGGGATGGGACTGGGAGGGACTGGGATGGGACTGGGAGGGACTGGGAGGGACTGGGAGGGACTGGGATGGACTGGGAGGGATTGGAGGGACTGGGATGGACTGGGAGGGACTGGGATGGACTGGGAGGGACTGGGAGGGAATTGGAGGGGATCTGGGGACACTGGGAGGGACTGGGATGGACTGGGAGGGACTGGGAGGGACTGGGATGGACTGGGATGGGACTGGGATGGACTGGGAGGGACTGGGATGGACTGGGATGGACTGGGATGGACTGGGAGGGACTGGGATGGACTGGGATGGACTGGGGACACTGGGGGTGACACGCTCTGTGCTCCAGGCGGAACATGGGGTCTGTGGCCAGGCGCTGCCGCTGCTCTGGGGCTGGGGAAACCATACTGGGGGTACTGGGAGGGACTGGGAGGGACTGGGATGGACTGGGAGGGACTGGGATGGACTGGGAGGGACTGGGAGGGACTGGGAGGGACTGGGATGGACTGGGATGGACTGGGAGGGACTGGGGGGGACTGGGGGTACTGGGAGGGACTGGGAGGGACTGGGAGGGATTGGGATGGACTGGGAGGGACTGGGAGGGATTGGGATGGACTGGGAGGGACTGGGAGGGACTGGGAGGGACTGGGAGGGACTGGGATGGACTGGGATGGACTGGGAGGGACTGGAGGGACTGGGATGGACTGGGAGGGACTGGGAGGGACTGGAGGGATTGGGATGGACTGGGAGGGACTGGGAGGGACTGGGATGGACTGGGATGGAACTGGGAGGGACTGGGATGGACTGGGAGGGACTGGGAGGGACTGGGATCAAACTGGGATCAAACTGGGAGGGATTGGGAGGGACTGGATGGACTGGGAGGGACTGGGATGGACTGGGAGGGACTGGGATGGAACTGGGAGGGACTGGGAGGGATTGGGAGGGACTGGGAGGGACTGGGATGGACTGGGAGGGACTGGGAGGGACTGGGAGGGACTGGGATGGAACTGGGAGGGACTGGGAGGGATTGGGAGGGACTGGGAGGGACTGGGATGGACTGGGAGGGGACTGGGATGGACTGGGAGGGACTGGGAGGGACTGGGATGGACTGGGAGGGACTGGGAGGAACTGGGAGGGACTGGGAGGGGACTGGGATGGACTGGGAGGGACTGGGAGGGACTGGGATGGACTGGGATGGACTGGGGGTACTGGGAGGGACTGGGATGGACTGGGAGGGACTGGAGGGACTGGGATGGACTGGGATGGACTGGGAGGGAATTGGAGGGGATCTGGGGACACTGGGAGGGACTGGGAGGGACTGGGAGGGACTGGGAGGGACTGGGGACACTGGGGGTGACACGCTCTGTGCTCCAGGCGGAACATGGGGTCTGTGGCCAGGCGCTGCCGCTGCTCTGGGGCTGGGGGAAACCATACTGGGATGGACTGGGATGGACTGGGATGGACTGGGAGGGACTGGGAGGGAATTGGAGGGGATCTGGGGACACTGGGAGGGACTGGGAGGGACTGGGAGGGACTGGGATGGACTGGGAGGCACTGGGAGGGACTGGGAGGGACTGGGGACACTGGGAACACTGGGGACACTGGGATGGACTGGGGACACTGGGGACACTGGGGATACTGGGGGTACTGGGATGGACTGGGAGGGACTGGGAGGGACTGGGGACACTGGGATGCACTGGGATGGACTGGGGACACTGGGGATACTGGGGGTACTGGGGGTACTGGGATGGACTGGGATGGACTGGGAGGGACTGGGAGGGACTGGGAGGGAATTGGAGGGGATCTGGGGACACTGGGAGGGACTGGGATGGACTGGGAGGGACTGGGAGGGAGTGGGAGGGAGTGGGAGGGAACTGGGATGGACTGGGATGGACTGGGGACCACTGGGGGTGACACGCTCTGTGCTCCAGGCGGAACATGGCGTCGGTGGCCAGGCGCTGCCGCTGCTCTGGGGCTGGGGAACGACATACTGGGGGTACTGGGAGGGACTGGGAGGGACTGGGAGGGACTGGGAGGGACTGGGAGGGAATTGGAGGGGATCTGGGGACACTGGGAGGGACTGGGATGGACTGGGATGGACTGGGATGGAACTGGGAGGGACTGGGAACACTGGGGACACTGGGATGGACTGGGATGGACTGGGATGGACTGGGACAGGGCAGTACCATGACCCCAGGACTGTAGGGGGTTACTGGGCCATACTGGTCCATACTGGTCCATACTGGTCCATACTGGTCCGTATTCACAGGAGGGCAGCACCTGCTCGCTGTCCCCCGGCTCCCAGCACCAGCAATGGGGCACTGGGATGGACTGGGATGGGCTGGGATGGACTGGGATGGACTGGGAGGGACTGGGATGGACTGGGAGGGACTGGGATGGACTGGGAGGGACTGGGATGGGCTGGGATGGACTGGGATGGACTGGGAGGGACTGGGCTCACTGGGACAGGGCAGTACCATGACCCCGGGACTGTAGGGGGTTACTGGGCCATACTGGTCCATACTGGTCCATACTCACAGGAGGGGCAGCACCTGCTCGCCGTCCCCCGGCTCCCAGCACCATGAACGGGGCACTGGGATGGACTAGGATGGACTGGGAGGGACTGGGATGGACTGGGCTCACTGGGACGAGGCAGGACCGATACCCAGGGACTGGACTGGTCCATACTGGTCCATACTGGTTTATACTGGTCCATACTGGTCCATACTCACAGGAGGGCAGCACCTGCTCGCTGTCCCCCGGCTCCCAGCGCCAGCAACGGGGCACTGGGATGGACTGGGATGGACTGGGATGGACTGGGAGGGACTGGGCTCACTGGGACAGGGCAGGACCGATACCCCGTGACTGGACTGGTCCATACTGGTCCATACTGGTCCATACTGGTCCATACTGGTCCATACTGGTTTATACTGGTGCATACTCACAGGAGGGCAGCACCTGCTCGCCGTGCCCCGGCTCCCAGCGCTCCTCCTTGCGCCGGGCCCCGCTGACGATGACGTAGTCGCAGTTGCCGGGGTCCGTCTGCAGCTCGATGTAATTCACGCACAGGTGGCACTTCATCCTGAACCTGGGGGGGCACGGGGTCAGGGGGGACCCCAAAATATCCCATGGGGGGTCCCCAAATCCCACACAGAATTCTGGTCCCCCAAAAATCCCCAAAAATCCACTTCCGGTCACCGAAAACGCCCCAAAAACTCCCCAATCTGAATCTGAATCAATCCTGAAACTGGGGGGGTAGAGGGAGCAGGGGGGTCCCCAAAATATCCCAGGGGGGGTCCCCAAATCCACACAGAATTCTGGTCCCCCAAAAATCCCCAAAAATCCACTTCCGGTCACCAAAAACGCCCCCAAAACTCTGAAATCTGAATCTGAACCAATCCTGAACCTGGGGGGGCCAAGGGGTGAGGGGGGACCCCAAAATACCTCAGGGGGGGTCCCCAAATCCCACACAGAATTCTGGCCCCTCAAAAATACAAAAAAATCCCAAAAATCCACTTCCGGTCACTGAAAACGCCCCCAAAACTCTGAAATCTGAATCTGAACCAATCCTGAACCTGGGGGGGGGGGCACGGGGCTGAACCCCCAAAACCCCAAAATTCCCCCTCATTGTCCCCTGGGGGGGTCCCCAAATCCCACACAGAATTCTGGTCCCTCAAAAATCCCCAAAACTCCCAAAAATCCACTTCCGGTCACTGAAAACGTCCCCAAAACTCTGAAATCTGAATCTGAATCCATCCTGAAATTGGGGGGGGCACAGGGCTCAGGGGGACCCCAAAATATCCCATGGGGGGGTCCCCAAATCCCACACAGAATTCTGGTCCTCCAAAAATACAAAAAAAAATTAAAAAAAAAAAATCCAAAAATCCAATTCCAGTTCCAAAAATCCAAAAATCCAATTCCTCTCAAACACCCCCAAAATTCCCCAATCTGAATCTGAACCAATCCTGAACCTGGGGGGGCCAAGGGGTGAGGGGGGACCCCAAAATATCCCATGGGGGGTCCCCAAAACCCACACAGAATTCTGGCCCCTCAAAAATACAAAAAAATTTTTAAAAAATCCGAAAATCCAATTCCAGTTCCAAAAATCCAAAAATCCAATTCCTCTCAAACACTCCCAAAATTCCCCAATCCGAATCTGAACCAATCCTAAACTGGGGGGGCCACGGGGCTCAGGGGACCCCAAAAATATCCCAGGGGGGGGTCCCCAAATCCACACAGAATTCTGGTCCCTCAAAAATCCCCAAAAATCCCAAAAATCCACTTCCGGTCACTGAAAACGTCCCAAAATTCTGAAATCTGAATCTGAACCAATCCTGAACCTGGGGGGGGCCCGGGGCTGAACCCCCAAAACCCCAAAATTCCCCCTCATTGTCCCCTGGGGGGGTCCCCAAAACCCACACAGAATTGTGGCCCCCCAAAAATCCAAAAAAAATCCCAAAAATCCACTTCCGGTCACCGAAAACGTCCCCAAAATTCTGAAATCTGAATCTGAATCAATCCTGAAATTGGGGGGGCCAAGGGGTGAGGGGGGACCCCAAAATATCCCCAAATATCCCCTTGGGGGGTCCCCAAAACCCATACAGAATTGTGGTCCCCTCAAAAATACAAAAAAATCCCAAAAATCCACTTCCGGTCACCAAAAACGCCCCCAAAATTCCCCAATCTGAATCTGAATCAATCCTGAACCTGGGGGGGGCCAAGGGGTCAGGGGGGACCCCAAAATATCCCCTTGGGGGGTCCCCAAATCCACACAGAATTCTGGTCCTCCAAAAATACAAAAAAATTTTTAAAAAAATCCAAAAATCCAATTCCAGTTCCAAAAATCCAAAAATCCAATTCCTCTCAAACACCCCCAAAATTCCCCAATCTGAATCTGAATCAGTCCTGAACCTGGGGGGGAAATAGAGGGAACAGGGGGACCCCAAAATATCCCATGGGGGATCCCCAAAATCCACACACACACACACCCGGCCCCCCAAAAATACCAAAAAA
>NC_133850.1:523838-549723 GCF_047830755.1 Zonotrichia albicollis
TCAAATTCTATCTCCCCAAAAAAAATCCAAAAATTCCACTTCTAGGTACCCCCCAAAAAATCCAGTTCTGGCACCCCTCAAAATTCCCACAGCCCTTTCAGGACCCCAAAATCCGGTTATGGCACCCCAAAATCCACACAAACCCACACGGTGCCATAAAACCCATCCATGCCCTTCCAGGAGCCCCAAAAATCCCAAAATTCTATTTCTAGGTACCCCCCAAAAAATCCCAAAATTCCAATTCTGTCTCCCCCAAAAAAATCCCAAAATTCCAATTCTATCTCCCCCAAAAAATCGCAGAATTCCACTTCCAACACCCCAAAAAATCGCAGAATTCCACTTCTGTATCCCCCCAAAAAATCCCAAAATTCCACTTCCAACACCCCCAAAAAATCACACAATTCCACTTCCAACACCCCCAAAAAAATCCCAAAATTCCACTTCTAGGTATCCCCAAAAAAATCACAGAATTCCACTTCTGTCTCCCCCAAAAAATCACAGAATTCCATTTCTAGGTACCCCCAAAAAAATCCCAAAATTCCACTTCAAACACCCCCAAAAAAATCACAGAATTCCACTTCTGTCTCCCCCAAAAAATCCCAAAATTCCACTTCTAGGTACCCAAAAATATCCAAAAATTCCACTTCTCTCTCCTCCAAAAAATCCAAAATTCCACTTCTGTATCCCCAAAAAAATCCAAAAATTCCAATTCTATCTCCCCAAAAAAAATCCAAAAATTCCACTTCTGTCTCCCCAAAAAAATCCCAAAATTCCACTTCTCTCTCCCCCAAAATCCACACTCACCCTTCCTGCACCCTCAAAACTCCATTTACAACCCCCCCAAAAATACCCCAAACTCCCCAGTACCCCCCCAAACCCCTTCCCCAAAATCTCACCCCAGCCCCCCCAAAATCCCCCTTAAACCCCTTAATACACCCCAAAACCCCTCAAAACCCCCCCTCAGGACCCCCCAAAAATCCCTCAGGACCCCCCAAAACCCCTCCCCAAAGCCCCTAAACCCCCCCAGACCCCTCCCCAAGCCCCCTAAGCCCTCCCAAAACCCCTCAAAACCCCCCCCCAGGACCCCCCAAAATTCCCCCAGGACCCCCCAAAAATCCTCAGGACCCCCCAAAGCCCCCTCAGGACCCCCCAAAAATCCCTCAGGACCCCCCAAAATTCCCCCAGGACCCCCCAAAGCCCCAGCCCACCTTGGCAGGGTCGAAGTCGGGTGGGTAGTATTTGTTGGTGCCCTTGCGCTCGCCCTGTGGGGAAATGTGGGGGTCAGGGGGCGTGGCCTCGGCGTGACCCCGCTGTGACCCCTGTGTGACCTCACTGTGACCCCTGTGTGACCTCGGTGTGACCTCAGCATGACTCAGAGTGGCCCCTGTGTGACCTCAGTGTGACCCCACAGTGACCCCTCTATGACCCCTCTGTGACCCCACAATGCGACCTTGGTGTGACCCCACTGTGACCTCTTTGTGAGCCCTCTATGACGCCAAAGTGACCTCTCTGTGACCCCAGAGTGTGACCCCTGTGTGACCCCTCTGTGACCTCACTGTGACCCCTGTGTGACCCCTCTATGACTTCAGAGTGACCCCTGTGTGACCCCACTGTGACCCCCCCCATTGTGACCTCTGTGTGACCCCTCTGTGACCTTACCATGACCCCTGTGTGACTCTTGGTGTGACCTCACTGTGACCCCTGTGTGACCCCCCATTGTGACCTCTGTGTGACCTCACTGTGACCCCTGTGTGACCCCGCCCCCACTCACCATGGCTGCGGTCTCCGGAGGTCACCGGGGAGGCGACGACGGTCACTGGTTTGTACTGGGAGAGAGATAACGGGCACCGGTTTATACTGGGCTGTTACCGAGCTGTAACTGGGCCGGTACCGGGCCATACTGGGAGGTACCGGGCGCTAACCGGGCCGGACGGGGGATTCTGGGCTGTACCGGGCCGGTACCGGGTCGTACTAAGCAGTACCGGGTATTACCGAGCAGTACCGGGATATTAACGAGCTGTACGAGCCGTACCGAGCTATTACCGGAAGGAACCGCGCTGTTACCGGGCTGTACCGGGCCGTACCGAGATTTACCAGGCTGTAACCGGGCTGTAACCAGGCGGTACCGGGTTGTTACCGATCCGTCCTGGGCCGTTCCGAGCTGTCACCGCGCTGTTCCCGATCCGTACCGAGCTGTTCCCCGGTTGTTACCGGGCCTTACCGGGCTATTACCGCGCTGTTCCCGATCCGTTCCGGGCCCACCCCTCACGCACCCCTCGGTCCTCACCGAGCACTTCCGGCTGCGCTCCTCAGGCCCCGCCCCTTCCTCCCTGTCTCCGCCCGCTGATTGGCCCAGCCGCGAGGAGGGGGCGGGACCTTTTCCCCGCGGCCCCGCCCCTCCGGCGGCGCTCGCGACCTCTGGCGGCGCCGCAGCGCGGTGATTGACGGCAGCCCATAGCAACGGGAGCGCCATGGCAACGGGCGGTTCTAGCGACGTGTTTCCATGGCAACGGGGCACATTGCGGCCGGGGCTCCATGGCAACGGGGTGCATAGCAACGGGGACCATAGCAACAGTGTCCATAGCAACGGGGTCCTTAGCAACGGGGTGCCCCATGACGGTGGGCTCCATGGCAACAGCGTTCAGAGCATCCGTCTCCATAGCAACGGCGTTAAACCGATGGGGGCTCCTGGCAAGGGGGGTCCATAGCAATGAGGGTCCATAGCAACGGGGGTCCATAGCGACGAGATTCCATAGCAACGGGGGTCCATGGCAACGGGGGTCCATGGCAACGGGGGTCCATGGCAAGGGGATTACATAGCAACGGGGGTCCATAGCAACGGGGGTCCATGGCAACGGGGGTCCATGGCAACGGGATTCCATAGCAACGGGGGTCCATAGCAATGGGGGTCCATAGCAACCGAGTGCTCCTGTCCATCACTCGGTGTCCCCATGGCGGTGGCAGTGTCCCCATCCCTGTCCCCATCCCTGTCCCCATAGGGGTGGCGCGGTCCCCATCCCTGTCCCCGTGTCCCCCCCGAGCCTGTCTCTGTCCCCTCCCTGTCCCCACGGTGCCACCATCCCCCTGCAGGTGCCACCGCGGTGGCCTCTGATCGGTCCCTGCAGGTGGCACCGCCTGATCACAGGGACCAGGTAATGAGCCACCGCTGTGCCACCGCCGTGTCACCGTGTCATCGCAGTGTCACCGTGTCCCCGGTGCCACCTCCGTGTCCCCAGTGCCACCGCCTGATCACAGGGACCAGGTAATGAGCCACCGCTGTGCCACCGCCGTGTCACCGTGTCATGGCAGTGTCACCGTGTCCCCAGTGCCACCGCTGTGCCACCGCCGTGTCACCGTGTCATGGCAGTGTCACCGTGTCCCCAGTGCCACCGCTGTGCCACCGCCGTGTCACCGGTGCCACCACTGTGTCCCCACTGCCACTGTGTCCCCAATGCTGCCGCCACATCTCCAGTGCCACCGTGTCCCCAGTGCCACTGCAGTGTCACCAAGGTGTCCTCAGTGCCACCACTGTGTCCCCAGTGCCACCATGGTGTCACCGATGTGTCCTCAGTGCCACCACCGTGTCCCCAGTGCCATTGCGGTGCCACCAAGGTGTCATCAGTGCCACCACCGTGTCCCCAGTGCCACCACAGTGCCACCAAGGTGTCCTCAGTGCCACCACCGTGTCCCCAGTGCCATTGCAGTGTCACTGTGTCCCCAGTGCCACCACGGTGCCACCCACCAATGTGTCCCCAGTGCCACGGCAGTGTCCCCACGGCTGCGTGTGCCACCGCACGGCCTGGCCTGGATATGGGGGACACCGAGGGGACACCGAGGGGACACAGAGGGGACACAGAGGAGACACGGACAGGGACAGTGATGGTGACACCGGGACAATGACGGTGACACCCGGACAGCCATTCACAGGTGTGAGGCCGTGCCCAGGTGTGCCCAGGTGTGCCCAGGTGTGTGTTTGTGCCCAGGTGTGTCCCCACCCCTCCCAGGTGTCCCCACCCCCCCATTGGTGCCCCGCCGGTACCGGAGGTGGGGGAGGGGGAGGGGGGGGGTGATCCCGGTGTGGCCCCGCCCCCTCCGCCCCCCCCCCCGCCATGTCCCGGTGGCCCCGGGGGCGGCACCGCCAGCGCCGCGTGCGCGGGGGACAAAAGCGACGCTGGGGACAAAGGGCCGTGACGTCAGCGGGGGCTGGGGGGGGCACCCGTGACCCAGATGGGCCTTTGGGGGGGGGGGGAGGGGCTGGGGGAGGGGGAGGGGGACGGGGTCAGTGTCCCCAAATTGGGGAGGGGGGAAAGGACAAGGTCAGTGTCCCCAAATTGGGGAGGGGACGGGCTCGGTGTCCCCAAATTGGGGGGGGGGCGGGGTCTGTGTCCCCAAATTGGGGAGGGGGGAAAGGACAAGGTCAGTGTCCCCAAATTGGGGAGGGGAACAGGGTCAGTGTCCCCAAATTGGGGAGGGGGACAGGGTCGGTGTCCCCAAATTGGGGAGGGGGGAAAGGACAAGGTCAGTGTCCCCAAATTGGGGAGGGGGACGGGGTCAGTGTCCCCAAAATGAGGGGGGGGACGGAGTCGGTGTCCCCAAATTGAGGGGGGGGACAGGGGGTTGGGGAAACTGAGGCAGCGGGAAGGAAGGGGGTGATTAAAGCGCGGTGATTAATTAGGGGGTAATTAAAGGAGGTAATTAAAGGGGTAATTCTTCCCCCAGGTATTGGGGGGGGGGGGGCGGGACAGAAGGAGGAAGAGGAGAGGAAGAGGAAGGTCCCGGTTTTTGGGGAGGGGGAAGAGGAGGAGGAGGAGGAAGAGGAGAGGAAGAGGAAGATCCCGGTCTTTGGGGAGGGGAGGGAGAGGAGGAGGAGAAGGAGGAAGGTCCTGGGTTTTGGGGAGGGGGAAGAAGAGGAGGAGGAAAAAGGGGAGGAAGGTCCCGATTTTTTGGGGGGAGGAAGGAGAGGGGGCGGAGGAGGAGGAGGAGGAGGAGGAGGAGGAGGAAGGTCCCGTTTCGGGGGGGTGGCGAGGAGGAGGAGGAGGAGGAGGAGGAGCAGCAGCAGCAGCACCGGAGCTCTGCCGCAGCCCGGCCCGATGGGCCCCCCCTGCCCGCTGCTGCCGGGGGGCTGACGGCGACCCCCGCCCGGCCCCGCCGCCCCCGGGGGGGGGCACCACCCCCGACCCCCCCCCCACCCCCTCCCAAGGCCGCCGCATTTTTATTTTTATTTTATTTTAATTTATTTTTAATTTTTTTTTTTTTTTTCTCTCCCTTTTGGATTTTTGGGATTTTTTTACCGGGGTGATTTTTTTACCTTTTTTTTTTTTTTTTTTCTCCCCCAAACCTCACGGATGCTCCGGGCCGGGGGCGCCGGGATGAGCTGAGAAAAACCCCCCGGGATTTTTTTAATTTTTAATTTTATTTTTTATTTTAATTTTTCCGCTCCTTTTCCTCTCTTTCCTTCCTCCCTCCCCCCCCCCGCCCCAAATTACCGCAACCCCCTCCGGGGGGGGGGAAAAACAACGAGAGAACCGCAGCGCCGGGACCCCCGCCCGCCGCTCCGGGGGCACCGCAGCCAACGGGACCCCCCCCCCCGCAGCACCGGAGCGCCGCAGCGGGGGGGGCTCGGCCCTCGCCATCACCGGGACCCCCCCCCGGAACCGGAACCGGAACCGGGACCCCGCGAGCTGCAGCAGTGCCAGGACCCCCCCACCCAACCCCGTCCGGGGCACCGGGAGCCGCAGCGCCGGAGACCCCCGTTCCACCGGGGGGAGCCCCCCCTCCGTTACCGGATTGCGAGAGGAGAGCAGAGGAGAGACCCCCCCTCATTTCGGGGCAGCGCAGCGAGGAAACAGAGAGAGACCCCCCCCCATTTTTCCACCGGGGGTGCCCCCCCCCAACATCCGCACCGCTCCGCGCGGGGGGGGCGGCACCGGAGGATGCTCGGGGCTGCCCCCGGTTATCGCTGAGCGCGCTGCCGGTGCTGGGCACGGACCCCCGCACCGGAGCTTTCATTATTTTAATTTTTATTAATTTTTTTTGGTTTTTTGGGGGGGTCAATCCTTATCCCTGAGCGCGCTGCCGGTGCTGGGCACGGACCCCCGCACCGGAGCTTTCATTATTTTAATTTTTATTAATTTTTTTTTGGGGGGGGGTCCTTATCCCTGAGCGCGCTGCCGGTGCTGGGCACGCACCCCCGGACCGGAGCTTTTATTATTTTAATTTTTATTAATTTTTTTGGGGGGGGTCCTTATCCCTGAGCGCGCTGCCGGTGCTGGGCACGCACCCCCGGACCGGAGCTTTCATTATTTTAATTTTTATTAATTTTTTTTGGAGGGGGGGGGTCCTTATCCCTGAGCGCGCTGCCGGTGCTGGGCACGCACCCCCCCGCACCGGAGCTTTCATTATTTTAATTTTTATTAATTTTTTGGGGTTTTTTTGGGGGGGTCAATCCTTATCCCTGAGCGCGCTGCCGGTGCCGGGCACGGACCCCCGCACCGGAGCTTTCATTATTTTAATTTTTATTAATTTTTTTTTTTGGGGGGGGGGTCCTTATCCCTGAGCGCGCTGCCGGTGCTGGGCACGCACCCCCCGTACCGGAGCTTTCATTATTTTAATTTTTATTAATTTTTCTATTTTTGGGGGGGGGTCAATCCTTATCCCTGAGCGCGCTGCCGGTGCTGGGCACGCACCCCCCCGCACCGGAGCTTTCACTATTTTATTTTTATTAATTTTTCTATTTTTCCGGGGGGGGGTCCCATGGGATGTGATGAGCTCCTGCCCGGTGCCGGCCCCACCAGCAGCAGCAGCGACAGCGACAGCGACAGCAACGACAGCAGCGTTGTCGTGACCATCGCGACCATTGTGACCCCCCCGCGTTGCTGGCGGAGCCCCCCGGGCACGGAGCGATGCCTCGCTTCGCCGATGAGCTCGGTCCCTCCTCGGGCCGCTACGGGCCCGGTGGCGGCGGCGGGAGCGGCGGGAGCGGCCCCGGGACGGCGGCGGGGCTGGGCGGGGGTCGCGGGGCAGGGGGGGGCCCTCGCCAGGGTGCCCCCCCCGGGGCGCAGCGGCTCTACAAGCAATCCATGGCCCAGCGCGCCCGCACCATGGCCCTGTACAACCCCATCCCGGTGCGCCAGAACTGCCTCACCGTCAACCGCTCGCTCTTCCTCTTCAGCGAGGACAACGTGGTGAGGAAATACGCCAAAAAGATCACCGAATGGCCATATCCTTCCTTGGCGGGACCCCCGAGCCGCCACCGGACACCCCAAATCCCCCCCGGCATGGGGGGCAATGGGGGGACCCGGTGCTGGCACCCCCGAACCCCCCCGGGATGGGAATGTGGGGCTGGGATGGGCAGCGGAGCGCGGCCCCCGGCGCTTTTGGGGGCCGGGCGCTTTTGGGGTCACCCTGTCCTGTGCTGGGGTGCCCGGGGCTGTTTCGGGGTCACCCTGTCCTGCATTGGGGTCCCCAGGCCCGTTTTGGGTCCCCAACCTCAAATTGGGGTCACCCTGTCCTGTACTGGGGTGCCTGGCCTCATTTTAGCGTCCCCAGGCCCGTTTTGGGGTCCCCGGGCCCGTTTTGGGGTATCCTGTCCTGCATGAGTTCCCCAGACCCATTTTGGGGTCACCGTGTCCTGTGCTGGGGTGCCCGGGGCTGTTTTGGGATCACCCTGTCCTGCATTGGGGTGCCCGGACCCATTTTGGGGTCACCTTGTTTTGCACTGGGGTCCCCAGACCCATTTTGGGGTCACTCTGTCCTGTGCTGGGGTGCCCGGACCCATTTTGGGGTCACCCTGTCCTGCATTGGGGTCCCAGACCCATTTTGGGGTCACCCCATCCTGCATTGGGGTCCCCAGACCCATTTTGGGGTCACCGTGTCTTGCATTGGGGTCCCCGGGGCTGTTTTGGGGTCACCGTGTCCTGCATTGGGGTCCCCCCGGCCCGTTTTGGGGTATCCTGTCCTGCATGAGTTCCTCTGCCCCATTTTGGGGTCACCCTGTCCTGCATTGGGGTCCCCAGACCCGATTTGGGGTATCCTGTCCTGCATGAGTTCCTCTGCCCCATTTTGGGGTCACCCTGTCCTGCATTGGGGTCCCCAGACCCATTTTGGGGTCACCCCGTCCTGTGCTGGGGTCCCCGGACCCGTTTTGGGGTCCCCAACCTCAAATTGGGGTCACCCTGTCCTGCCCTGGGGTACCTGGCTTCATTTTAAGGTCCCAAGCCCGGTTTTGGGGTCACCCTGTCCTGTATTGGGGTCCCCAGACCCATTTTGGGTCACCCTGGCCTCATTTTAGGGTCCCCAGCCCGGTTTTGGGGTCACCCTGCCCTGCATGAGCTCCTCATCCCCATTTTACAGCCCCTAGCCCCATTTTGGGGTCAAACTCTCCTGCATTGAGGACCCCAGCCCCGTTTTGGGGTCTCCAACCCCATTTTGGGGGTCTCCATGTCCTGCATGAGATTCTCAGCCCCATTTTGGGGTCTCCAGAGCCTTTTTGGGGTCACCCTGTCCTGCATGAGCTCTGCAAGCCCATATTGAGACCCCCCAGCCCCGTTTTGGGACCACCAGCCCCACTTTGGGGTCCTCAGCCCCTTTTTGGGGTCACCCTGTCCTGCATGAGTTCCCCAGCCCTATATTGAGACCCCCCCAGCCCCATTTTGGGGTTCCCATCCCCATTTTTGGGGTCACCCTGTCCTGCATGAGTTCCCCAGCCCCATATTGAGCTCCCCAGCCCCATTTTGGAGCCCCCAGCCCCATTTTGGCCTCCCAATGCCCCCGTTCCATCCCCTGACCCGTTTCGGGGTTCCCCTGACCCGTTTTGGGGTCCCCCCAAGCCGTGACCCCCCCATTTCCCTGCCCCAACCCGGGGTCCCCGTTCCGCTCGTGCGTCACCGCCCGGTGCCCGAATTGGGGTCACGGGCCCGGGGCTGGGTCAGCCCGTCCTGCACCGGGGCCCCCCGACCCATTTTGGGGTCCCCGAACCCATCTTGGGGTCCCCGAACCCATCTTGGGGTCCCCGATCCCCTTTTTAGCA
The DNA here is from genome assembly GCF_047830755.1 of Zonotrichia albicollis. NCBI lineage: Eukaryota > Metazoa > Chordata > Aves > Passeriformes > Passerellidae > Zonotrichia > Zonotrichia albicollis. Next base: position 532,867 of record NC_133850.1, read on the forward strand.
TCCTCAGCCCCACATTGGGGTCCCCAGCCCCACATTGGGGTCACCCTGTCCCGCATGAGCTGCTCGGCCCCACATTGGGGTCCTCAACCCCATTTTGGTGTCCCCAGCCCCATTTTGGGGTCCCCAGCCCCATTTTGGGGTCCTCAACCCCATTTTGGGGTCCCCAGGCCCATTTTGGGGTTCCCATCCCCTGCCCTGCACGGGTGACCCCATTTCCCTCCCCTTTTTTGGGTTCCTGGCCCCATTTTGGGGCTATTTCGGGCTATTTTGGGTTATTTTGGGGGGCTGCACCCTCCCCCTGCTGCTCTTGGGGTCCCTCCGAGCCCCTTCCCCCTTTTTGCTGCCCCCCAAAACACCCGACCCCAAAAACGCCCCCCCTCACCCCAAACCGGCCCCGGGCACCCCACAGACAGCTCCTGGCGCTTTGGGGGGGTCCCCACTCGGTTTTGGGGGTCCCCATTCGGTTTTAGGGGTCCCCATTCGGTTTCGGGGGGTCCTCAGTCGGTTTTTAGGGGTTCTCATTCGGTTTGGGGGGGTCCCCGTGCGGTTTTGGAGGTCGCCGCTCGGTTTTTAGGGTCCCTATTCGGTTTTGGGGGTCCCCATTCGGTTTTTTTAGGGGTCCTCACACGGTTTTTAGGGTCCCCATTCCATTTTGGGGGCTCCCGGTCGGTTTTAGGGGTCCCTTGGGGGGTCCCCATTCGGTTTTGGGGGTCCCCACTCGATTGTAGGGGTCCCTTGGGGGGTCCCCACTCGGTTTTGGGGTCCCCACTCGGTTTTAGGGGTCCCTTGGGGGGTCCCCACTCGGTTTTGGGGGTCTCACGCTCTTCTGGGGGTCCCCATTCGGTTTTGGGGTCCCCATTCGGTTTTGGAGTCCCCACTCGGTTTTGGGGGGTCTCACGCTGTTCTGGGGGTCCCCATTCCGTTTTGGGGTCCCCATTCCGTTTTGGGGTCCCCATTCCGTTTTGGGGTCCCCATTCGGTATTTGGGGGGATCCCCGTGCGGTTTTTGGGGTCCCCATTCGTTTTGGGGGTCCCCATTCGGTTTTGGGGCTCCCCATTCGGTTTTTGGGGGGGTCCCCGTGCGGTTTTTGGGGGTCCCCTCCTCCATCACCTTTCGGGGACCCCCCCAGAGCCCGGGGGTTCCTTTCGGGGGTCCCGCGGGTGCGGGTCGGGGGTCGCGGCCGCTGCCGCAGCGGGGCCGGGGCGGTGACGGCGGCTCCGCTTCCTCCGCCGGTACCGGTACCGGGGCTGGGGGGGTCGCGGCGGGGCCCGGGGGGGTTTGGGGGTCTCGGGGGGTCCCGGGGGTCCCGGGGAAGGGGGGTGGGGGGTGGATGATGCGTCGCCCCCCCCCCGCCCGGTGCGGGGCCCATCCTGCGGCACCGGAGCCTCCCACGCCGGGGCCGGGGCCGGTGCCGGTACCGGGGGCGGCAGCCGGGGCTCGGTGCCGGTGCCGCGGAGCCCCAAAAATCCGGTCCGGGGTGGGAGGGGGGCGCGGTGAGGAACGGGGGGGACCCCGAGGGTTCGGTTTGGGGGCGCTGGGTGGGAGCTTGTGTGGGGCCGGGCCGTGCCGGGCCGTGCCGGGCTGTGCTGCATCGCGGTGCTCTGCTGCTGCCCCGGTAACCGGGATGGGCTGGGCCGGATCTCGGTACCGGGAGCCGTGCTGGGTACCCAGGCTGTGCCAGGGAACCAGGCCAGGCCAGATCCCGGTACCGGGAGCCGTGCCGAGCCGTGCCGGGCCGTGCCGGGCTGTGCTGCATCGCGGTGCTCTGCTGCTGCCCCCGGTAACCGGGATGGGCCGTGCCGGGAGCTGGGCCGGATCCTGGTACCGGGAGCCATCCTGGAGCCGTGCCGGGCTGTGCCGAGCCGTGCTGAGCCGTGCTGGGCCGTGCTGCAGCATCCGCTGGCCCCGGTAATCGGGACGGGCTGCGCCAGATCCCGGTACCGGATGGCACAATGTGCCAGGGAACCGGGCTGGATCCCGGTACCGGGAGCTGTGCCATCCATGCCAGGGAACCGGGCTGGATCCCTGTGCCGTGCCAGGGAACCGGGCTGGGCCGGATCCCGGTACCGGGAGCCGTCCTGGAGCCGTGCTGGGCTGGAATCTGGCACCGGATGGCACAACGTGCCAGGGAACCGGGCTGGATCCCGGTACCGGGAGCCGTGCTGGGTACCCGGGCTGTGCCACAGCCGGGGTACCGCATCCCGGTACCGGTACCCGTGCCATGACGAGGGCACCGGCAGCGGATCCCGGCTGTGCCAGGAACCGTGCTGGGCCAGATCCTGGTACGGGGAACTGTGCTGGGTACCCGGGCCGTGCCAAGGAGCCATTCTGGGCCAGATCCCGGTACCGGGAGCCATCCTGGATCCCCGTGCTGTGCCAGGGAACCGTGCTGGGTACCCAGGCTGTGCCAGGCAGCCGTGCTGGGCCAAATCCCGGTACCGGTGCCTGTGCCGGGTGCCAGGGCCGTGCCAGGGAACCGTGCTGGCCCAGATCACGGCTCCGGGAGCCGCATTGTACCAGGGGCAGCGAGCGGTGCCGGGTGCCCGTGCCGTGCCAGGGAGTGGTGCCAGGCTGAATCCCGGTACCAGTACCCATGCTGGGTACCCGTGCCATGCCAGGGAGCTGCACCAGACCGGATCCCAGTACCGGGAGCTGTCCTGGAACCGTGCTGGGCCAGATCCCGGTACCGGGTACCCAGGGCTGTGCCAGGGAGCTGTGCCAGGCCAGATCCCGGTACCGGTGCCTTTGCTGGGTACCAGGGCCATGCCAGGGAATCGTGCTGGACCCCCGTGCTGTGCCAGGCTGGGTCCTGGTACCGGGAGCTGTGCTGGGCCAGATTCCGGTACCCGGAGCGGTGCTGGGTACCCGGGCTGTGCCAGGGAGCTGTGCCAGGCCAGATCTCGGTACCGGGAGCCCTCCTGGAGCCGTGCTCGGTCAGATCCGGGTACCGGGCACCCGTGCCATGCCAGAGATCCACGATGGCCCAGATAACGGCCCCGGGAGCCGTGCTGGGTACCCGGGCTGTGCCAGGGAGTGGTGCCAGGCCAGATCCCGGTACCAGGTGCCCATGCCATGCCAGGGATCCACGATGGCCCAGATAACGGCCCCGGGAGCCGCATTGTACCAGGGGAAGCGGTGCCGGGTGCCCATGCCGTGCCAGGGAGCTGTGCCAGGCTGAATCCCGGTACCAGTACCCGTGCTGGGTACCAGGGCCATGCCAGGGACCTGTGCCGGGTCAGATCCCGGTACCGGGAGCTGCATTGTACCGGGTGCTGGGTGCCTGTGCTGTGCCAGGGTAACCGTGCCATGCCGTGCCAGGGTAACCATGCCATGCTGTGCCAGGGATCAGCTCTGGCCCAGATCACAGCCCCGGGAGCCGCATTGTACCGGGTGCTGGGTGCCCGTGCCGTGCCAGGGCAGCAGCAGCAGCAGCTCCTCCCCGTGCCAGGGCCGTGCCCGGTGCCCGGTGCCCGTGCCAGGCTGGCCGGGCAGTGCCACGCCGCAGTGCCCGCGTGTCCAGCTGGCCGGGGCCATGTGCGGGGCCGGAGATCCCTGTGGGGTACCCGGGCCGTGCCAGGCTGGGCGCCCACGGCCGCGTCCGTGTGTGGGGATGGACAGGGGGACACGGGACAGACGGACACGGACAGGGGGACACGGGACAGACGGACACGGACAGAGGGACACGGGACAGACGGACACGGACAGGGGGACACAGACGGACACGGACAGGGGGACACGGGACAGACGGACACGGGACAGACGGACACGGACAGACGGACACGGGACAGACGGACACGGACAGGGGGACACGGACAGAGGGACACGGACAGACGGACACGGGACAGACGGACACGGACAGGGGGACACGGGACAGACGGACATGGACAGACGGACACGGGACAGACGGACACGGACAGAGGGACGCGGACAGACGGACACGGGACAGACGGACACGGACAGACGGACACGGGACAGACGGACACGGACAGGGGGACACGGGACAGACGGACACGGACAGACGGACACGGGACAGACGGACACGGACCCGTCCCTGCCACCCCCCCCCCGGTGCCAACTCCCGGTGCCCGCGGCTGCGGCTCCCGCTGTGCCCGGAGCGCTTTGATCGCGCCGCGGAGCCGCCGCTTTGATGAGCGAATTAATTAATTAATGAACACGATGGCGCCGACCCCGGGGGCACGGAGAGCGCCTCGGCCCCGCCCCCGCTTCGGGCTCCGCTCGTGCCTCAGTTTCCCCCAGACCCCAGCTCAGTTTGGGGCTCCCCCAGCCCCATTTTGTGCTCCGCTCGTGCCTCAGTTTCCCCTGGACCCCAGCTCACTTTGGGGGCTGCCCCAGCCCCACTTTGTGCTCCGTTTGTGCCTCAGTTTCCCCCAGACCCCAGCTCACTTTGGGGGCTCCCCCAGCCCCACTTTGTGCTCTGCTCGTGCCTCAGTTTCCCCCGGACCCCAGCTCACTTTGGGGGCTCCCCCAGCCCCATTTTGTGCTCCGCTCGTGCCTCAGTTTCCCCCGGACCCCAGCGCGGTTTGGGGGCTCCCCCAGCCCCATTTTGTGCTCCGTTCCTGCCTCAGTTTCCCCCCGGACACCAGCGCGGTTTGGGGGCTCCCCCAGCCCCATTTTGTGCTCCGCTCGTGCCTCAGTTTCCCCCAGACCCCAGCTCACTTTGGGGGCTCCCCCAGCTCCATTTTGTGCTCCGCTCGTGCCTCAGTTTCCCCCACAACCAGCTCAGTTTGGGGGCTCCCCCAGCCCCATTTTGTGCTCTGCTCGTGCCTCAGTTTCCCCCGGACCCCAGCTCACTTTGGGGCTCCCCCAGCCCCATTTTGGGCTCCGCTCGTGCCTCAGTTTCCCCCAGACCCCAGCTCACTTTGGGGGCTCCCCCAGCCCCATTTTGGGCTCCGCTCGTGCCTCAGTTTCCCCCGGACCCCAGCTCACTTTGGGGCTCCCCCAGCCCCATTTTGTGCTCCGTTCGTGCCTCAGTTTCCCCCGGACCCCAGCGCGGTTTGGGGGCTCCCCCAGCCCCATTTTGTGCTCCGTTTGTGCCTCAGTTTCCCCCAGACCCCAGCTCACTTTGGGGGCTCCCCCAGCCCCATTTTGTGCTCCGCTCGTGCCTCAGTTTCCCCCGGACCCCAGCTCACTTTGGGGGCTCCCCCAGCCCCATTTTGTGCTCCGCTCGTGCCTCAGTTTCCCCCGGACCCCAGCTCACTTTGGGGGGCTCCCCCAGCCCCATTTTGTGCTCCGTTCGTGCCTCAGTTTCCCCCAGACCCCAGCTCACTTTGGGGGCTCCCCCAGCTCCATTTTGTGCTCCGTTCGTGCCTCAGTTTCCCCTGGACCCCAGCTCAGTTGGGGGCTCCCCCAGCCCCACTTTGTGCTCCGTTTGTGCCTCAGTTTCCCCTGGACCCCAGCTCAGTTGGGGGCTCCCCCAGCCCCATTTTGTGCTCCGCTCGTGCCTCAGTTTCCCCCGGACCCCAGCTCACTTTGGGGCTCCCCCAGCCCCATTTTGTGCTCCGCTCGTGCCTCAGTTTCCCCCGGACCCCAGCTCAGTTTGGGGGGCTCCCCCAGCCCCATTTTGTGCTCCGTTCGTGCCTCAGTTTCCCCCAGACCCCAGCTCACTTTGGGGCTCCCCCAGCCCCACTTTGTGCTCCGCTCGTGCCTCAGTTTCCCCCGGACCCCAGCTCAGTTTGGGGCTCCCCCAGCCCCATTTTGGGCTCCGTTTGTTCCTCAGTTTCCCCCGGACCCCAGCTCGGTTTGGGGCTCCCCCAGCCCCACTTTGTGCTCCGCTCGTGCCTCAGTTTCCCCCGGACCCCAGCTCAGTTTGGGGGCTCCCCCAGCCCATCTTTGTGCTCCGCTCGTGCCTCAGTTTCCCCCGGACCCCAGCTCAGTTTGGGGCTCCCCCAGCCCCATTTTGTGCTCCGCTCGTGTCTCAGTTTCCCCCGGACCCCAGCGCGGTTTGGGGGCTCCCCCAGCCCCATTTTGTGCTCCGCTCGTGCCTCAGTTTCCCCCGGACCCCAGCTCAGTTTGGGGCTCCCCCAGCCCCACTTTGTGCTCTGCTCGTGCCTCAGTTTCCCCCGGACCCCAGCTCACTTTGGGGGCTCCCCCAGCCCATCTTTGTGCTCCGCTCGTGCCTCAGTTTCCCCCGGACCCCAGCTCACTTTGGGGGCTCCCCCAGCCCCATTTTGTGCTCCGTTTGTGCCTCAGTTTCCCCCGGACCCCAGCTCGGTTTGGGGCTCCCCCAGCCCCATTTTGGGCTCCGTTCGTGCCTCAGTTTCCCCCAGACCCCAGCGCGGTTTGGGGGCTCCCCCAGCCCCGTTTTTGGCCTTGACTCGCCCCCCACTCCTTTTGAATACATGATTTTAGCCACCATCATCGCCAACTGCATCGTCCTGGCCCTGGAGCAGCACCTGCCCGACGAGGACAAGACCCCCATGTCCGAGCGGCTGGTGAGGGGCGGGGGTCCCTGGGGGTCCTGAGGGGCGGGGGGGGGGTCCCTGTCCCCACCTGGGGGTCCTGGGAAGGGTCCCTGGCCCCATTTGGGGGTCCTGGGAAGGGTCCCTGGGGGTTTGGGGTGTCCCTGTCCCCTTTGGGGGTCCTGGGGAGGGTCTCTGGGGGTCCTGGGGAGGGTCCCTGGGGGTCTTGGGGGGTCTCTGTCGCCCTTTGGGGGTCCTGGGGGGGTCCCTGGCTCCATTTGGGGGTCCTGGGAAGAGTCCCTGGGGGTTTGGGGGGGTCCCTCTCCCCTTTGGGGGTCCTGGAGGGGTCCCTGCTCCATTTGGGGGTCCTGGGGGGGTCCCTGGGGGTTTGGGGGGTCCCTGTCCCCTTTGAGGGTCCTGGGAAGGGTCCCTGCTCCATTTGGGGGTCCTGGGGAGAGTCCCTGGGGGTTTGGGGGGGTCCCTCTCCCCTTTGGGGGTCCTGGAGGGGTCCCTGCTCCATTTGGGGGTCCTGGGGGGGTCCCTGCTCCATTTGGGGGTCCTGGGGGGGGGTCCCTGGGGGTTTGGGGGGTCCCTGTCCCCCTTTGGGGGTCCTGGGAGGGTCCCTGGCTCCATTTGGGGGTCTTGGGGGGTCCCTGTCCCCCTTTGGGTGTCCTGGGGAGGGTCCCTGCTCCATTTGGGGGTCCTGGGGGGGGTCCCTGGGGGTCTTGGGGGGTCCCTGCTCTATTTGGGTGTCCTTCTGGGGGTCTCTGCCATCCTTTGGGGTCCTGGGGAGGGTCCCTGTCCCCTTTGGGCTTCTGGGGTGGGTCCCTGGGGGTCCTGTGGAGGGTCCCTGGCCCCATTTGGGGGTCCTGGGGGGGTGTCCCTGAGGGTTTGGGGGGTCCCTGTCCCCCTTTGGGGGTCCTGGGGAGGGTCTCTGGGGGTCCTGGGGAGGGTCCCTGGGGGTCCTGTGGAGGGTCCCTGCTCCATTTGGGGGTCCTGGGGGGGTCCCTGTCCCCCTTTGGGGGTCCTGGGGAGGGTCCCTGCTCCATTTGGGGGTCCTGTGGAGGGTCCCTGGCTCCATTTGGGGGTCCTGGGGAGGGTCCCTGGCTCCATTTGGGGGTCCTGGGGAGGGTCCCTGCTCCATTTGAGGGTCCTGGGGAGGGTCCCTGCTCCATTTGGGGGTCCTGGGGAGGGTCTCTGGGGGTCCTGGGAAGGGTCCCTGGGGGTCCTGGGGAGGGTCCCTGGGGGTCTTGGGGGGTCCCTGTCCCCCTTTGGGGGTCCTGGGGGGGGTCCCTGGCTCCATTTGGGGGTCCTGGGGGGGTCCCTGGCTCCATTTGGGGGTCCTGGGGAGGGTCCCTGTCCCCCTTTGGGGGTCCTGAGGGGATCCCTGGCTCCATTTGGGCGTCCTGGGGAGGGTCCCGAGGGTCCCCACCCCACTTTGGGGTCTCCGGGCCACCCCACGACCTTTGCTGAGGGTCCCTGGGGTTCCCCCCCCCAGCCCACCGAGGGGGTCTCGCCCCCCGCGCCCCCTCCCCAGCAGGGCCCGGCCTTGTCCCCGTTTCCTCCTTCCCGGCAATCGGGGCAGGGCTGGGGGGGGAGGGGACAGGGACAGGGCGGGGGTCTCCTGACCCCCTGGCGCCCCCTCCCCACGCCAGGACGACACGGAGCCGTACTTCATCGGCATCTTCTGCTTCGAGGCGGGCATCAAAATCATCGCGCTGGGCTTCGCCTTCCACAAAGGCTCCTACCTGCGCAACGGCTGGAACGTCATGGACTTCGTGGTGGTGCTGACGGGGTGAGGGGTCGGGGACACCTGGGGACACCTGGGGACACCTGGGGGACAGCGGGGACACCTGGGGGACAGAGGGGGATGCGGGGATGCGGGGATGCGGCTGTTTGGGGAGAAACGCGCGGGGTTGGAGCGGGTGCGGGACCTCCCCCTTCCTTCCTGTCCCCTCCCCTTCCCTCCTCACCTGTGCCACACCCCCGTGTCCCACCTGCGTGTCCCCTCCGTGTCCCCTCTGCGTGTCCCCTCCGTGTCCCACCCGTGTCCCATCTGTCCCCTCCGTGTCCCACCCGTGTCCCCTCCGTGTCCCACCCGTGTCTCACCTGCGTGTCCCCTCTGTGTCCCATCTGTCCCCTCCTTGTGTCCCACCCGTGTCCCCCCCCACAGGTGTGCGGGTGTGGGACCTTCCCCTTCCCTCCTGTCCCCTCCCCTCCTCACCTGTGTCCCACCTGTGTCCCCCACGTGTGTCCCCTCCTTGTGTCCCACCCGTGTCCCCTCTGCGTGTCCCTTCCATGTCCATCTGTCCCCTCCTTGTGTCCCTCCGTGTCCCCTCTGCGTGTCCCCTCCGTGTCCCACCTCTGTCCCCTCCTTGTGTCCCACCCGTGTCCCCCCACAGGTGTGCGGGTGTGGGACCTTCCCCTTCCTTCCTGTCCCCTCCCCTCCTCACCTGTGTCCCACCCGTGTGTCCCCCCCGTGTGTCCCCTCCATTCCCACCTGTCCCCCTCATGTCCCCACTTGTCCCCCCCCGCCTCGTGTCCCCCTGTGTGTGTCCCACCTGTGCCCCTCGCAGTTTTGGGGGTGTGGGACCCCCTCTTTCCTTCCTGTCCCCTCCCTGTGTCTCACCTGTCCCCAGCTCGTGTCCCATCTGCGTGTCCCCTCTATGTCCCCACTTGTCCCCCCCTCGTGTCCCACCTGTGTCACCCCTCCGTGTCCCCTCCATGTCCCACCTGTCCCCCTCATGTCCCCCCACCCGTGTCCCACCTGCGTGTCCCCCTGTGTGTGTGTGTGTCCCACCTGTGCCCCTCGCAGTTTTGGGGGTGTGGGACCCCCCCTTTCCTTCCTGTCCCCTCCCTTTGTCCCACCTGTGCCCCTCCCACGTGTCCCATCTGCGTGTCCCCTCTATGTCCCCACTTGTCCCCCCCTCGTGTCCCACCTGTGTCCCCCGTGTGTCCCCCCCGTGTCCCCTCCATGTCCCCACTTGTCCCCCCACCCGTGCCCCGTGCAGGTGTGTAGGTACAGGACCCTCAGGACCCCTCCCCTTTTCCTTTCCCCACCTTTCCCCCTCCTCGTGTCCCCCCGTGTGTCCCCCAGCGTGTCCCCCCGTGTGTCCCCCCCGTGTCCCCTCCATGTCCCACCTGTGTCCCCTCCATGTCCCACCTGTGTCCCCTCCGTGTCCCCCCCGTGTCCCACCTGTGTCCCCTCCGTGTCCCCCCCGTGTCCCCTCCGTGTCCCACCTGTGTCCCCCCCCGTGTCCCCTCCATGTCCCACCTGTGCCCCCTCGTGTCCCCCCGTGTGTCCCCTCCGTGTCCCCTTCATGTCCCACCTATGCCCCCTCGTGTCCCCCCGTGTCCCCTCCGTGTCCCCTCCATGTCCCACCTGTCCCCCCCCTCCCCGTGTCCCACGTGCCCCCCCGCGTGTGCCGCGCTCTCGAGCTGTCACCGTTGTCCCCGTGTCCCCCCCGGCGCTGTCACTTTGTGTCCCCTCGGTGTCACTCAGAGCGCGGGGCCGCCGCTCGCTGCTGCTGCTGCTGCTGCTGCTGCTGCTGCCCGAGGCTCCAAAATCCCCCCCCGGTTCCAAAATTCTCCCCCCGGTTCCAAAATTCTCCCCCCCGGTTCCAAAATTCTCCCCCCGGTTCCAAAATCCCACCTGCTTCCATTTCTCCCCCCCGCCAAGGTTCCAAAATTCTCAGTTCCAAAATTCCCCCCCTGGTTCCAAAATTCCCCCCGGTTCCAAAATCCCCCCTGTTCCAAAAATCCCCCAATTTTCAGAATCACTCCCCCGTCTCCAAAATCACCCCCCGGTTCCAAAATCCCCCCCAAATGCGGGACCACCACCCCAGAGACCCCCCTGGTTCCAAAATCCACCCCGAGTTCCAAAACCCTCTCAGCTCCAAAACCCCCTGTTCCAAAAATCCCCCAATTTCCAGAATCACTCCCCCGTCTCCAAAATCCCCCCCCCGGTTCCAAAATCCCCCCCAAATGCGGGACCACCACCCCAGAGACCCCCCCCCGGCTCCAAAATCCACCCCCAGTTCCAAAATCCACCCCCAGTTCCAAACCCCCCCAGGTTCCAAAATCTCTCCCAATTCCAAAGTCTCCCCCAGATATGGGACCACCACCCCAGAGACCCCCCCTGGTTCGAGACCCCCCAAATGCGGGACCACCACCCCAGAGACCCCTCCCCAGTGCCAGCCCCCCCCCCCTTGGTGACAGATTCCCCCGGGTTTCCTCAGTGGGGAAACTGAGGCAGGAATTTTTGGGGGGGGGTCTGTCCTGTGTCATGGGGGGGAAGCTTCCTCTGCCCCCCCCTCCACCCCAGCAATGAGGGGTGGGTTAATTGGGATGAATTAATTGAGGTGGATTAATTAGGGGTGATTTCATTGGGCTGGTTGGGGGGCTCTCTATGAGTTTTGAGGGTCCTTGGGGGGGTTTTGGGGGCCATTGAGGGGATTTTGGAGGTCACTGGGGATTTTTGGGGGTCCCGGGGAGGTTTTGGGGGTCCCTGACCTCAATATGGGGGTGGAGGCTGTTGCTGTGTGACCAACCCCCCCCGGTTGCCATGACAACAGGCGACCCCTCCTCATCACCGGGGGTCGGTACACCGGGGTACACCGGGGACCACCCCCCGTTTTTGAGCTCCCCTCGGGGCCGGTGCTGCCCGCGCTGTGCCCGAGCCCCGGAGCCGCCACCGGAGCCGCCACCGGAGCCGCCACCGGAGCCGCCACCGGAGCTGCCACCGGCGGCGACATCGCCCGGAAAAGGCTAAAAATAACCCCGGGCAGCTCCGCCCCCGCCCGCGGCACCGGCGGCGGCACCGGCGGCACGCGGCCCTGCGGCGGCGCGGGGGGGGGGGGGGGAGCGGGGGCGGCCGCCGGTGGCCACGGGGCTGGGACCGTGTGACAGCGACACGGGGGGGGCGGGTGGCCGTGTGACAGCGATGCTCGTGGCTGTGTGACAAGGATTTGGGGGATCCTGGTGGCCACGGGCTGGTGGCTTTGTGACAGAGATTTGGGGTTCATGGTGGCCACAGGCTCATGGTTGTGTGCCAGAGACTGGGGGGTTCATGGTGGCCACGGGCTGGTGGCTTTGTGACAAGGATTTGGGGGATCGTGGTGGCCACAGAGTGGTGGCCATGTGACAGGGATGCTCATGGCTTTGTGACAAGGATTTGGGGTTCATGGTGGCCAGAAGGTGGTGGCTTTGTGACAAGGATTTGGGGCTCGTGGTGGCCACAGGGTGGTGGCTTTGTGACAAAGACTTTGGGGCTCATGGTGGCCACGGGCTCGTGGTTGTGTGACAGAGATTTGGGGGATCCTGGTGGCCATGGGCTGGTGGCCGTGTGACAGGGATGCTCATGACTTTGTGACAGAGATTTGGGGCTCATGGTGGCCAGGAGGTGGTGGCTTTGTGACAGGAATTTGGGGCTCGTGGTGGCCACGGGCTGGTGGCTTTGTGACAAAGATTTGGTGGCTTTGTGACAAGGATTTGGGGCTGGTGGTGGCCAGGGGCTGGTGGCCGTGTGACAGAGATTTGGGGGATCCTGGTGGCCATGGGCTGGTGATTTTGTGACAGAGGTTTGGGGCTCCTGGTGGCCACAGGCTGGTGGCTTTGTGACAGGGATTTTGGGGTTCATGGCGGCCACAGGGTGGTGGCCGTGTGACAGGGATGCTCATGGCTTTGTGACAAATATTTGGGGGTTCATGGTGGCCACAGGCTCATGGCTGTGTGACAGAGATTTGGGGCTTGTGGTGGCCACAGCGTGGTGGCCGTGTGACGGTGACACTCGTGGCTGTGTGACAAAGGGGATCATGGCCAAGTGACAAAGATTTTAGGGCTCCTGGTGGCCTTGGGCTGGTGGCCGTGTGACAGGGATGCTCATGGCTTTGTGACAGAGATTTGGTGGCTTTGTGACAAATATTTGGGGTTCATGGTGGCCACGGGCTCATGGCTGTGTGACAAGGACACGGGGGCTGGTGACAGCCGTGACGAGGTGGCCACAAGCTCACGGTGTCCCACCGTGGCCGTGGCCCCTCTCGGTAGCCACAGTGCCCCATTTGGGGGTCCCTGGGATATTTCCCTTCCCACCCCTCTCGGTGGTCCCGGTGGGTCATTTGGGGGTCTCCATTTGGGGTCCCCGTGGCCACCGAGCTGTGTCCCCTCCCTGCAGCATCCTGGCCTCGGTGGGCTCCCAGTTCGACCTGCGGACGCTGCGGGCCGTGCGCGTGCTGCGGCCCCTCAAGCTGGTCTCGGGGATCCCAAGTGAGTCTGGGGGCTTTGTGGGGAGGGGATCGTGGGTGATCGGGGGCTGCCAAATCCCTCAAATGCCATCCAAGCCCTTAAAGCCCCCTCAAATATCTCAAAAACTCCCCAAATCCCCTCTAACCCCCACAAAACATCCCCAAATCTCCTCCAACCCCTTAAAACCCATCCCAAATATCCCAAATTAACCCGAATCCCCTCGAAATCGCTGAATCCCCCACAAACATACCAAAAACTACCCCAAATCTCTTCCAAGTCCCCCAAAACCACCCCAAACCCCCTAAACCCACCTCAAACATCCCCAAACTCCCCCCAAATCCCCTGAAACCCCCCAAATCCCCTGAAACCCCCCAAAACCCCTCCAAATCCCCTGAAACCCCCCAAAACCCCTCCAAATCCCCTGAAACCCCCCAAATCCCCTCCAAGCCCACCTAAAAGCCCCCAAATTCCCGCCCAGGTCTGCAGGTGGTGCTGAAGTCCATCATGATGATCCAACCCCCCTCCAACCCCCTCAAATCCCCTCCAAACGCCCCCAAAACCACCCCAAATCCCCCTAAAACCCCCTCAAACATCCCCAAACTCCCCCCAAATCCCCTGAAAGCCCCCAAAACCCCTCCAAATCCCCTCCAAGCCCCCCAAAACCGCCCCCAAATCCCCGCCCAGGTCTGCAGGTGGTGCTGAAGTCCATCATGATGATCCAAACCCCCCCCCAACCCCCTCAAATCCCCTCCAAACGCCCCCAAAACCTCCCCAAATCCCCCTAAAACCCCCTCAAACATCCCCAAACCATCTCAAATCACCCCCAAATCCCCTCCAAGCCCTCACAAAACATCCCCAAACCCAACCCAAATCTCCTCCAACCCCTTAAAACCCATCCCAAATATCCCAAATTAACCCGAATCCCCTCGAAATCGCTGAATCCCCCACAAACATACCAAAAACTACCCCAAATCTCTTCCAAGTCCCCCAAAACCACCCCAAACCCCCTAAACCCACCTCAAACATCCCCAAACTCCCCCCAAATCCCCTGAAAGCCCCCAAATCCCCTCCAAATCCCCTCCAAGCCCCCCAAAACCGCCCCCAAATCCCCGCCCAGGTCTGCAGGTGGTGCTGGAGTCCATCATGATGATCCAACCCCCCCCCAACCCCCTCAAATCCCCTCCAAACGCCCCCAAAACCACCCCAAATCCCCCTAAAACCCCCTCAAACATCCCCAAACCATCTCAAATCACCCCCAAATCCCCCTCCAAGCCCCCCTAAAAGCCCCCAAATCCCCGCCCAGGTCTGCAGGTGGTGCTGAAGTCCATCATGAAGGCGATGATCCCGCTGCTGCAGATCGGGCTCCTGCTCTTCTTCGCGATCCTCATCTTCGCCATCATCGGCCTGGAGTTCTACATGGGCAAATTCCACACCACCTGCTTCGACCTGGTCACAGGTGGGGTGACAGCCCTAAAAAATGCCCCAAAAAAACCCCAAAAACACCCCAAAAATACCCCAAAAATCACCTCAAAAAATACCTCAAAATACCTCAAAAACCACCCCAAAATCTGCCAAAAAAACCAGCCCCCAAATCACCTAAACCCCCCTAAAACAACCCCCGAAAATCAGGCCCATAACCAAACCCCGTATCTCCTAAATCCCCCCCAAAAAACCCCAAAAATACCCCAAAAAGCACCTCAAAAAAACCTCAAAATACCTCAAAAAACAGCCCAAAATCTGCCAAAAAAAACAGCCCCCAAATCACCTAAACCCCCCTAAAACAACCCCCGAAAATCAGGCCCATAACCGAACCCCGTATCTCCTAAATCCCCCCCCAAAAAACCCCAAAAATACCCCAAAAAGCACCTCAAAAAAAACCTCCAAAAATACCCCCAAAATCTGCCAAAAAACCAGCCCCCAAATCACCTAAACCTCCCGAAAAACGGCCTAAAAAATACCCCCAAAATAACCCAAAACCAGCCCAAATTCCACACCACCTGCTTCAACCTGGTCACAGGTGGGGTGACAGCCCTAAAAACAGCCCCAAAAAACCCCAAAAATACCCCAAAAACACCCCAAAAAGCACCTCAAAAAATACCTCAAAAAACACCCCAAAAAAGCTGCCAAAGAAAAAGCCCCCCAATCACCTAAACCCCCCTAAAACCACCCCAAATTCCCTGTAACCCCCCAAAGAACCCCCCCAAAACCCCCAAATCCCCCCCGGGCCCGCGGCCGGAGCTGCATTTGGAGCGTCCTAATTGCGGCTGTCCCTTGATGAGGCCGTTAATTAATTGGCCGTTAATTGGCCGCGGTTATTTCTGGCCGTGCCCGGGGGCGTGGGGGGGTCCTGGGGACAAAGGAGGGGGGGGGGCTTTTGGGGGGGGGCTCAAAGGGGATTTTGGGGAGGGGCTTTGGGGAGTTTTGGGGGGACATTAGGGGGTCCTGGGGACATGGGGAGAGGTCTTGGGGACATGGGGGGGGGTCTTGGGGACATTGGGGGGGGTCCTGGGGATATGGGGGGGGTCCTGGGGATATGGGGGGGGTCCTGAACACGGTGGGGGGGGGTCCTGTGGACAAGAGGCAATCCTGGGGATATGGGGGAGGTCCTGGGGATATGGGGAGGGGTCTTGGGGATATGGGGAGGGGTCCTGGGGATACCGGGGGGTATCTGGGGGTACCTGGGGGGGATCTGGGGGGTACCTGGGGGGATCTGGGGGTATCTGGGGTGATCTGGGGGGGATCTGGGGGTACCTGGTGGTATCTGGGGGTACCTGGGGAGGATCTGGGGGTACCAGGGGGTATCTGGGGGTACCTGGGGGGTACCGGGGGTACCTGGGGGTATCTGGGGGTATCTGGGAGGGATCTGGGGGGTACCTGGGGGTACCTGGGGGGGATCTGGGGGTACCGGGGGGTATCTGGGGGTACCTGGGGGGGATCTGGGGATACCTGGGGATACCTGGGGGTACCTGGGGGGGATCTGGGGATACCTGGGGGTATCTGGGGGTACCTGGGGGGATCTGGGGGTATCTGGGGATACCTGGGGCGGATCTGGGGATACCTGGGGGGTATCTGGGGGTACCTGGGGGGATCTGGGGACACCGGGGAGATTCTGGGGGTACCTGGGGGTATCTGGGGTACCTGGGGGTACCTGGGGGAATCTGGGGGTACCTGGGGGGGGATCTGGGGATACCTGGGGGGATCTGGGGGGGATCTGGGGGTACCTGGGGGGATCTGGGGGTACCTGGGGGGATCTGGGGGGATCTGGGGGGGATCTGGGGGTACCTGGGGGGATCTGGGATACCTGGGGGGATCTGGGGGGGATCTGGGGGTACCTGGGGGGGATCTGGGGGTACCGGGGGGTATCTGGGGGTACTTGGGGGGATTCTGGGGGTACCTGGGGGTACCTGGGGGGGATCTGAGGACACCGGGGAGATTCTGGGGGTACCTGGTGGGATCTGGGGGTACCTGGGGATACCTGGGGGGTACCTGGGGGTACCTGGGGGGATCTGGGGTACCTGGGGGGATTCTGGGGATACTTGGGGGGGATCTGGGGACACCGGGGAGATTCTGGGGGTACCTGGGGGTACCGGGGGGATCTGGGGGTACCTGGGGGTATCTGGGGGTATCTGGGGGTATCTGGGAGGGATCTGGGGGTATCTGGGGGTACCTGGGGGAATCTGGGGGTACCTGGGGGGGATCTGGAGGTACCTGGGGGGATCTGAGGGGATCTGGGGGGGATCTGGGGGTACCTGGGGATACCTGGGGGGTATCTGGGGGGTACCTGGGGATACCTGAGGGGATCTGGGGGGTATCTGGGGTACCTGGGGGTATCTGGGGGCGTTCTGGGGATACCTGGGGGGGATCTGGGGTATCTGGGGGGATTCTGGGGGTACCTGGGGGGATCTGGGGGTACCTGGGGATACCTGGGGGCATCTGGGGGGATTCTGGGGGTACCTGGGGGGATCTGGGGATACCTGGGGGGATCTGGGGGGGGATCTGGGGGTATCTGGGGATACCTGGGGTGGATCTGGGGATACCTGGGGGGTATCTGGGGACACCGGGGAGATTCTGGGGGTACCTGGGAGAATCTGGGGATACCTGGGGGGGATCTGGGGGTACCTGGGGGTACCTGGGGGGGATCTGGGGGTACCTGGGGGGATTCTGGGCGTACCTGGGGGGTTTCTGAGGATACCTA
>NC_133850.1:549923-603858 GCF_047830755.1 Zonotrichia albicollis
CCGGTGTCCACCCGGTGTGCTCCGGTGCCCATCCGGTGCTGCCCGGTGCCTCCCGCTGTGCTCCTTTTCCCGTCCGGTGCCCGCCCGGTGCCTCCCGGTGCTGCCCGGTGTGCGCCGGTGTCCGCCCGGTGCCTCCCGGTGTCCGCCCGGTGCTGCCCGGTGTGCTCCGGTGTCCGCCCGGTGCCTCCCGGTGCTTCCCGGTGCCACCTGGTACCTCTCCGGTGCCATCCGGTGCTCATCCGGTGTCCCCCCGGTGCCTCCCGGTGTGCTCCTTTTCCCATCCGGTGCTCCCGGTGTGCTCCTTTTCCTGTCCGGTGCCTCCCGGGGTCCATCCGGTACCTGCCCGGTGCTCCGGTGTTTGCCCGTGCCTCCCGGTGCGCTCCTTTCCATACCCGGTGTCCCCCCGGTCCCCCCTAGCTCGGGGGGAATCCCCTCCCAATTTTTGGGAACCCCCCAATTTTTGTGACCCCTCCCCCCCCCCCCCCAAATTTTTGGGTCCCCCAATTCATGGGACCCCCCCCTCCCCAGATTTTGTGACCCCCTCCCCCCCAATTTTGGGACCCCCCCCCCAAATTTTGTGACCCTCTCCATTTCCTGTCCCCCCCCTCCTCAATTTTTGGGATCACCCCAATTTCCTGTCTGTCCCCCCCCCCTCCACCTCGGTTTATGGGATCTCCCAATTTTTGGAAGCCCCCCCTCCAATTTCCGTCTCCCTCCTCAATTTTTGAGACCCCTCCTCAATTTTTGAGACCCCTCCCAATTTTTGGGACCCCTCCCCAATTTTTGAGACCCCTCCCAATTTTTTGAACCCTCTCATTTTTTTGGGACCACCCCCCAATTTCCGGTGTCGCCCCCTCCCCAGAGCAACGACGCCTCAGGGAACACTTGGAACTGGCTCTACTTCATCCCCCTCATCATCATCGGCTCCTTTTTTATGCTCAACCTCGTGCTGGGGGTCCTGTCCGGGTCAGCGCCTTGGGGAGGGGTCCCGGGGGGCTTTGGGGGGGGGGGGGGTCCTGGGATTTTGGGGAGGGGGTCTCAGGATTTGGGGGGGAATCTGGGGGGTTTTGAGGGATTTTGAGAGGGATTTGGGGGGGTTTTGGAGGAATTTGGGGGCTTTTGGGGGGGGATTTGGGGGGTCCTATCCGAGTCAGCGCCTCGAGGGGGGGTCCCGGGATTTTGGGGGGGGGGTCCCGGGATTTTGGGGGGGGGTCTCGGGATTTTGGGGGATTTTGTGGGGGCTCTGTGAGGATTGGGGGGGGGGTTGAGGAGGATTTGGGGTGCTCAGAGTGGTTTTGGGGGGTTTTGAAGGGATTTGGGGGGTTCAGGGGGGCTTTGGGGAATTTGGGGGGGTTTTGGGGGTCTCAGGGGATTTTGGGGGGCATCCCGACCTGGGCTGAATTTGGGGAGGGGTCCGCAGGGAGTTTGCCAAAGAGCGGGAGCGGGTGGAGAACTGGGGGGCTCTGGGGGGCTTTGGGGGGCTCTGCGGGGATTTGGGGGCTCAGGGGAATTTGGGAGGTTCTGAGGGGTTCAGAGGGGTCCCGGCCCGGGCTGAATTTGGGGAGGGGTCCGCAGGGAGTTTGCCAAAGAGCGGGAGCGGGTGGAGAACCGCCGGACTCTGGGGGGCTTTGGGGGGCTTTGGGGGATTTTGAGGGGCTCTGGGGGGATTTGGGGGGGCTCAGGGGAATTTGGGGGGTTCAGGGGGGCATCCCGACCTGGGCTGAATTTGGGGAGGGGTCCGCAGGGAGTTTGCCAAAGAGCGGGAGCGGGTGGAGAACCGCCGGGCGTTCCTGAAGCTGCGGCGGCAGCAGCAAATCGAGCGGGAGCTCAACGGATACATGGAGTGGATCTCCAAGGCGGGTGAGGGTCGGGACCACCCCCCCAAAAAATAAACCCTCCGAGACCCCTCCCCAAAACACCCCCGTGTCCATCAACTCACCCCAAAACTTGGTGCGCCCCCTAAACCGCCTGAAATCCCTTGGGATGCCTCAAAATCCCCCCAAAATCCCTCCCCAAACGCTCCAATTCACTCAAATCCCCCAAAAACCCCCCTCAAGACACCCCCAAATCCCCCAGAGCCCCCCAAAATCCCCCCTGAGCCCCCCAAAATCTCCCAAAACATCCCCAAATCCCCCCAGAGCCCCCCAAAATCCCCTCTGAGCCCCCCAAAATCCCCCCAGAGCCCCCCAAAATCTCCCAAAACATCCCCAAATCCCCCCTGAGCCCCCCAAAATCCCCCCAAAGTTCCCCAAAACCTCTCCAAATCCCCCCAGAGCCCCCCAAATTCCCCTCAAAACCTTCCAAAGCCCATCCCCAAATTCCTCCAAACCCCCCCCCCAAAGCCCCTCAAAAAAATCCCCCCAAAATCCCTCTGAGCCCCCCAAATTCTCCCAAAACATCCCCAAATCCCCCCAGAGCCCCCCAAAATCCCCCCAGAGCCCCCCAAAATCCCCCGAGTCCCCCAAAATCCCCCCAGAGCCCCCCAAAACCCCCAAAGTTCCCCAAAACCTCTCCAAATCCCCTCCAAAGCCCGTCAAAATCCCCCTCAAAACCCCTGTGAGCCCCCCAAACCCCCTCCAAGCCCCCCAAAATTCCCCAATGCCCCTCCAATCCCCCCCAAAGACCCTCAAAATCCCCCCCAAATCCCCCTCTGAGCCCCCCACGTTCCCTCAGAAGAGGTGATCCTGGCCGAGGACGAGCCCGAGGCCGAGCCCCGGCGCCCCTTCGATGGTAAGTGCAGCCCCCTCCCCTCCCTGGGGAGCCCTTTGGGACCCCCCGGGACCCCCTGGGACCCTTTTGGGACCTTCTGGGACCCCTTTGGGACCCCTTTGAGACCTCTTTGGGACCCCCCGGGACCCCTTTGGGAGCCCCTGGGACCCCTCTGGAACACCCTGCGACCCCTCTGGGACCCCCTGGACCCCTTTGGGACCCCTTTGGGACCCCCTGGGACCCCCCTGGGACCCCCTGGGACCCCTCGGGACCCCCGGGACCCCTTTGGGACCCTCTGGGAACCCCTCGGGACCCGCGGGTGACGCCCCCCCCCTGTGCCCCCCTGCGGGAGCTCTCCGGAGGGCCACCAGCAAGAGGAGCAAGACGGACCTGCTGAGCCCCGAGGAGGGCGAGGAGCAGCTGGGGGACATCGCCAACATGGGTGGGTGACAATGAGGGGACAGCATGGGGACATCAAGGGTGGCACCATGGGGACAGCTGGGGGACATCGCCAACATGGGTGGGTGACAGTGGGGACATTGGGGAGTGGCACCATGGGGACATTGCCAACATGGGTGGGTGACAATGAAGGGACACCATGGGGACATCAAGGGTTGGTACCATGGGAACATTGCCAACATGGGTGGGTGACATCGGGGTGACAATGGGGGGACAGCTGGGGGACAGCTGGGGGACACTGGGGGACATCGCCAACATGGGTGGGTGACAACGGGGAGGACACTGGAGGGTGGCACCATGGGGACATTGCCAACATGGGTGGGTGACAACGGGGTGACAGCATGGGGACATCAAGGGTGGCACCATGGGACATACCAGCATGGTGGGTGACAGTGGGGACATTGGGGAGTGGCACCATGGGGACATTGCCAACATGGGTGGGTGACAACGGGGTGACAATGGGGACAGCATGGGGGACGTCGCCAGCATGGGTGGGTGACACTGAGGACAGCATGGGGACATCAAGGGTGGCACCATGGGGACATACCAGCATGGTGGGTGACAGTGGGGACATTGGGGAGTGGCACCATGGGAACATCGCCAACATGGGTGGGTGACAATGGGGACAGCATGGGGACATTGGGGGGACATCGCCAACATGGGTGGGTGACAATGAGGGGACAGTGGGGGTGGCACCATGGGGACATCGCTAATATGGGTGGGTGACAACGGGGGGGACAGCATGGGGACATTGCAAACATGGGTGGGTGACAACGGGGGGGACACTGGAGGGTGGCACCATGGGGACATCGCCAACATGGGTGGGTGACAACGGGGTGACAATGGGGGTGGCACCATGGGGACAGCTGGGGGACATCGCCAACATGGGTGGGTGACAACGGGGTGACAGTGGGGGTGGCACCATGGGGACATTGCCAACATGGGTGGGTGACAATGAGGGGGACAGCATGGGGGGCATCGCCAACATGGGTGGGTGACAATGGGGACAGCATGGGGACATTGCAAACATGGGTGGGTGACAGTGGGGACATTGGGGATGGCACCATGGGGACATTGCCAGCATGGGTGGGTGACAATGGGGACAGCATGGGGACATTGGGGGGACATTGCAAACATGGGTGGGTGACAACGGGGTGACCAATGGGGACAGCATGGGGACATTGCAAACATGGGTGGGTGACAATGGGGTGACAATGGGGGGGTGGCACCATGGGAACAGCATGGGGACATTGGGGGACATCGCCAACATGGGTGGGTGACACTGGGGACAGCATGGGGACATCAAGGGTGGCACCATGGGGACATCGCCAACATGGGTGGGTGACAATGAGGGGACAGCATGGGGACAGTTGGGGGGACAGCTGGGGGACATCGCCAACATGGGTGGGTGACAACGGGGTGACAATGGGGGTGGCACCATGGGGACATCGCCAACATGGGTGGGTGACAATGGGGACATTGGGGAGTGGCACCATGGGGACAGCATGGGGACATCGCCAACATGGGTGGGTGACAATGGGGGTGACAATGGGGGTGGCACCATGGGGACATCAAGGGTGGCACCATGGGGACAGCTGGGGGACATCGCCAACATGGGTGGGTGACACTGGGGTGACAATGGGGGTGGCACCATGGGGACATTGCCAACATGGGTGGGTGACACTGGGGACACCATGGGGACATCAAGGGTGGCACCATGGGGACATTGCCAACATGGGTGGGTGACAATGGGGGTGACAATGAGGGGACAGCACGGGGACATCAAGGGTGGCACCATGGGGACATACCACCATGGTGGGTGACAGTGGGGACACTGGGGAGTGGCACCATGGGGACATTGCCAACATGGGTGGGTGACACTGGGGACACCATGGGGACAGCTGGGGGACATCGCCAACATGGGTGGGTGACAACGGGGGGGACACTGGGGGGTGGCACCATGGGGACATCGCCAGCATGGGTGGGTGACAGTGGGGTGACAATAGGGGTGGCACCATGGGGACATCGCCAACATGGGTGGGTGACATTGGGGTGACACTGGGGACAGCATGGGGACATCAAGGGTGGCACCATGGGGACATCGCCAACATGGGTGGGTGACACTGGGGACAGCATGGGGACAGTTGGGGGGACAGCTGGGGGACATCGCCAACATGGGTGGGTGACAACGGGGTGACAATGGGGACAGCATGGGGGACATCAAGGGTGGCACCATGGGGACATCGCCAGCATGGGTGGGTGACAATGGGGACATTGGGGGGACATCGCCAACATGGGTGGGTGACAACGGGGTGACACTGGGAACACCATGGGGACATCAAGGGTGGCACCATGGGGACATTGCCAGCATGGGTGGGTGACAGTGGGGACATTGAGGGTGACACAGGGATGATTTGGGATCGTGGGTGGATGATACAGGGATGGTTTTAGGGGGATGATGGGTGACACAGGTGACAGCAGGATGGTTTGAGGGGTGCTGGGTGGCACAAGGACATCTCAGGGTGGCACTGGGATGGTTTGGGGTGGTGGGTGGGTGACGCAGGTTGACCCAGACACACCCCAAGGTGCCACGGGGACACCCCAAGGTGACACAGGGACACCCCAAGGTGACACGGGGACACCCCAAGGTGACACAGGGATGGTTTCTGGGGGATGATGGGTGACACAGGTTGACACGGGGACACCCCAAGGTGCCACGGGGACACCCCAAGGTGACACGGGGACACCCCAAGGTGACACAGGGATGGTTTTTGGGGGATGATGGGTGACACAGGGTGACACAGGTTGAACAGTGACACCCCAAGGTGCCACGGGGACACCCCAAGGTGACACAGGGATGGTTTTTGGGGAATGATGGGTGACACAGGTGACACAGGTTGACACGGGGACACCCCAAGGTGCCACAGGGACACCCCAAGGTGACCCCCACCCCCCGGGCGGTGCCCGCAGGGTCCCCCTTCGCCCGTGCCAGCCTCAAAAGTGCCAAGCTGGAGAACGCCTCGTTCCTGCAGCGGCGGGAGCGGCGCGTGCGCTTCCACATCCGGCGCATGGTGAAAACTCAGGCCTTCTACTGGACCGTGCTCAGTCTGGTAGCGCTCAACACCCTGTGTGTTGCTATCGTTCACTACGACCAGCCAGATTGGCTTTCCGACTTCCTCTGTGAGTCACAGGACCCCCGGGACCCCCAAAATCACCCCCAAATTCTGCTGGGACCCCCCAAATCCCCTGAGACCCCCAGAGCTCCCAAATCCCCCCAGAGCCCCCCCAGCACCCTGTGTGTTGCTATCGTTCACTACGACCAGCCAGATTGGCTTTCCGACTTCCTCTGTGAGTTGTGAGACCCCCAAAATCCCCCCCAAATTCCGCTGGGACCCCCCAAATCCCCCCCAGAGCTCCCAAATCCCCCCAGAGCCCCCCAACACCCTGTGTGTTGCTATCGTTCACTACGACCAGCCAGATTGGCTTTCCGACTTCCTCTGTGAGTTGTGAGACCCCTGAGACCCCCCAAATCCCCCCCAAATTCCACTGGGACCCCCCAAATCCTCCCCAAACCCCCTGAGACCCCCTGAGATCCTCAGAGCCCCCCAACACCCTGTGTGTTGCTATCGTTCACTACGACCAGCCAGATTGGCTTTCCAACTTCCTCTGTGAGTCACGGGACCCCCGGGACCCCCAAAATCACCCCCAAATTCTGCTGGGACCACCCAAATCCTCCCCAAATCCCCTGAGACCCCCAGAGACCCCCTGAGACCCCCAACACCCTGTGTGTTGCTATCGTTCACTACGACCAGCCAGATTGGCTTTCCGACTTCCTCTGTGAGTTGTGAGACCCCTGAGACCCCCAAAATCCCCCCCAAATTCTGCTGGGACCCCCCAAATCCTCCCCAAATCCCCTGAGACCCCCTGAGATCCTCAGTGCCCCCCAACACCCTGTGGGTTGCTGTCGTTCACTACGACCAGCCAGATTGGCTTTCCGACTTCCTCTGTGAGTTCTGAGACCCCCAGGACCCCCAAAATCACCCCCAAATTCCGCTGGGACCCCCCAAATCCCCTGAGACCCCCAGAGCCCCCCAGTGCCCCCCAACACCCTGTGTGTTGCTATCGTTCACTACGACCAGCCAGATTGGCTTTCCGACTTCTCTGTGAGTTGTGAGACCCCTGAGACCCCCAAAATCCCCCCCAAATTCTGCTGGGACCCCCCAAATCCCCCCCAGAGCTCCCAAATCCCCCCAGAGCCCCCCAACACCCTGTGTGTTGCTGTTGTTCACTACGACCAGCCAGATTGGCTTTCCGACTTCTCTGTGAGTCACAGGACCCCCAAAATCCCCCCCAAATTCCGCTGGGACCCCCAAATCCTCCCCAAATCCCCTGAGACCCCCAGAGCCCCCCAACACCCTGTGTGTTGCTATCGTTCACTACGACCAGCCAGATTGGCTTTCCGACTTCCCCTGTGAGTTGTGAGACCCCGCCCGAGACCCCCAAAACCCTCCCCAATTCCCAGAGACCCCCTGAGATCCCCAGAGCCCCCTGAGCTCCTCAGAGACCCCCAAACCCCCTCTGGAGAACTCAAATCTCCCCCCAAGACCCTCAGAGACTGCTCAAGACCCCCCCAAAATCCACCCTGAGACCCCCAGACCCCTCTGAACCCCTCCGGTTCCTGGGACCCCCCCTCATTTTTTGGGATTTTTTTTGGGATTTCTGGGGTTGCCCAGCCCAGGAGACCCCTGGGGGACATTGGGGACATGGGGGGGGGACATGGGGGGAACCGGGGGTCCCGGAGGGGCCCCCCCTGAGCTGTGTCCCCCCCTTCCCCCCCCCAGACTATGCAGAATTCATTTTCTTGGGACTCTTTATGTCCGAAATGTTTATAAAAATGTACGGGCTGGGGACGCGGCCTTACTTCCACTCGTCCTTCAACTGCTTCGACTGCGCCGTGAGTGCCAGGGGGGTCTGGGGTCCTTGGGATTGGGATTTTGGGGATTTGGGATCCGTGGGATCCATGGGATTTGGATTTGGGGTTTGGGATTTGGGGGATTTGGGGTTTAGGATTTGCAATATAAAAATGTACGGGCTGGGGACGCGGCCTTACTTCCACTCGTCCTTCAACTGCTTTGACTGCGCCGTGAGTGCCAGGGGGGTCTGGGATCCTTGGGATTTTGGGATTTTGGGGATTTGGGATCCGTGGGATCCATGGGATCTATGGGATCCAGGGGGTGGGATCTATGGGATCCATGGGATCTGTGGGATCCGGGATCCAGGAGATCTGGTATTTGGGATCTGGGATCTGTGGGATCTGTGGGATCGTGACATCTGGAATCTGGGATTTGGGATCTGTGGGATCCATGGGGTGGGATCTGGGATCTGTTATGGGATGGGATCCGGGATGGGATCTGGGATGTGATGGGATGGGATCCATGGGATGGGATCTGGGATCGGAAATTTGGGATCTGGAATTTGGGATCCGTTGAATCTGGGAGCTGGGATCCGTGGGAACTGGGATTTGGGATCCACGGGATCCGTGGGGTCCATGGGATCTGAGATCCACGGGATCTGGGATGTGAAGAATGGGATCTGGGATTTGGGATCTGGGATTTAGGATCTGGGACAGGATGGGATGGGATTTGGGAGCTGGATTTGGATCTGGGATGGGATCTAGGATGGGATCCGGGATCCAGGAGGTGATGGGATGGGATTTGGGATCTGGGAACTGCTATGGGATGGGGTGAGATTTGAGATCCAGAATGGGATCTGGGATGGGATCCAGGATGAGATCTGGGATCTGGGATCTGATCCATGGGGTGGGATCTGGGATTTGGGATCTGGGAGGGGATCTGGGATGGGATTTGGGATTTGGGCTCTGGGATTTGGGATCCAGGATGGGATCTGGGATGGGATCTGAGATGGGATCCAGGATGGGATCTGGGATCTGGGCTCTGGGATTTGGGATCCAGGAGGGGATTTGGGATCCGGGATGAGATTTGGGATCGGGGATGGGACCTGGGATCTGGAATTTGGGCTCTGGGATGAGATCTGAGATGGGATCCAGATGGGATCTGGTATTTGGGATCTGGGAGGGGATCTGGGATGGGATCCGAGATGGGATCCAGGATGGGCTCTGGGCTTTGGGATTTGGGATCCGGGATGAGATTTGGGATTTGAGATCTGTGATGGGATCTGGGATTTGGGATCTGGGATGAGATCTGGGCTCTGGGATTTGGGATCTGGGATGGGATTTGGGATCCAGGATGGGATCTGGGCTCCAGGAGGGGATCTGGGCGCCGGGCGGCGCCGGGGATCCCCCGTCCCACCGTTGCCCCCCAGGTCATCATCGGCAGCATCTTCGAGGTGATCTGGGCCGTTGTGAAGCCGGGAACTTCCTTTGGGATCAGCGTGCTGCGAGCTCTCAGGTTACTGCGCATCTTCAAAGTCACCAAGTGAGCCCCGACGGCCCCCGTGTCCCCTCTGTGTGTCCCCTGTGTGTCCCCTGTGTGTCCCCTGTGTCCCCTCTGTGTCCCCCACATCCCCCGTGTCTCCCCTCCGTGTGCCTCTGTGTCCCCCTCATGTCCCCTATGTCCTTTCATGTCCCCTGTGCCCCCCAGTGTCCCCCCCATGTCTTCCATGTCCCTCTCGTGTCCCTCCCAGTGTTCCCCTCTGTGTCCCCTCTGTGTCCCCAATGTCCCCTGTGTGTCCCCCTCGTGTCCTCCTGTGTCCCGTCATGGCCCCCCATGTCCCCAGTGTCCCCCTATGTACCCCCATGTCCCCTCCATGTCCACCCATGTCCCCTGTGTGTCCCCATGTTCTGTCACATCCCCCCCATGTCCCTGGTGTCCCCATTGTCCCCCCGATGGCCTCACTGTCCCCCCAATGTCCCCCCGCTGTCCCCTCAGTGTCCCTCGGTGTCCCCTCGGTGTCCCCGTTGTCCCCCCATGTCCCCGTTGTCCCCTCGGTGTCCCCGGTGTCCCCACATGCCCGTGCTGTCCCCGCAGGTTCCCAGTGTCCCTTTGTGTCACCCCCATGTCCCCGATGTCCCCAGTGTCCCCGTTGTCCCTCGGTGTCCCCGTTGTCCCCCCAATGTCCCCAGTGTCCCCTCAGTGTCCCCTCGGTGTCCCCAGTGTCCCCACAGCCCCGTGCTGTCCCCGCAGGTTCCCTGTGTCCCTCTGTGTCCCCAATGTCCCCGTTGTCCCCATGTCCCCATTGTCCCCCCAATGTCCTCCCGCTGCCCCCATTGTCCCCTCAGTGTCCCCTCGGTGTCCCCGGTGTCCCCCTGTTGTCCCCAGTGTCCCCGTTGTCCCCCCATGTCCCCGTTGTCCCCTCGGTGTCCCCGTTGTCCCCCCGGTGTCCCCGGTGTCCCCCCAGTGTCCCCGTTGTCCCCCCGGTGTCCCCGGTGTCCCCACAGCCCCGTGCTGTCCCCGCAGGTTCCCGGTGTCCCTCTGTGTCACCCCAATGTCCCCGATGTCCCCAGTGTCCCCGTTGTCCCCTTGGTGTCCCCAGTGTCCCCACAGCCCTTGGCTGTCCCTGCAGGTCCCCCATGTCCCCCTGTGTCCCCTCACGTCCCTCGTGTGTCCCCATTGTCCCTTGATGTCCCCAGTGTCCCCGTTGTCCCCCCATGTCCCCGTTGTCCCCCCGGTGTCCCCAGTGTCCCCTCGGTGTCCCCACAGCCCTGTGCTGTCCCCGCAGGTTCCCGGTGTCCCTTTGTGTCACCCCCATGTCCCCAATGTCCCTGATGTCCCCAGTGTCCCCGTTGTCCCCTCGGTGTCCCCGGTGTCCCCCCAATGTCCCCAGTATCCCCTCAGTGTCCCCTCGGTGTCCCCGGTGTCCCCACAGCCCCGTGCTGTCCCCACAGGTTCCTGGTGTCCCTTTGTGTCCCCAATGTCCCCGTTGTCCCCCCATGTCCCCGTTTGTCCCCTCGGTGTCCCCGTTGTCCCCGATGTCCCCATGTCCCCGTTGTCCCCTCGGTGTCCCCGGTGTCCCCCTGTTGTCCCCAGTGTCCCCATTGTCCCCTCGGTGTCCCCAATGTCCCCAGTGTCCCCGTTGTCCCCATGTCCCCGTTGTCCCCAGTGTCCCTATTGTCCCCTCGGTGTCCCCTCACGTCCCTTGTGTGTCCCCATTGTCCCCTCAGTGTCCCCCTCGGTGTCCCCGGTGTCCCCACAGCCCCGTGCTGTCCCCGCAGGTTTCCGGTGTCCCTTTGTGTCACCCCCATGTCCCCGGTGTCCCCTCGGTGTCCCCGTTGTCCCCCCGTTGTCCCCGGTGTCCCCACAGCCCCGTGCTGTCCCCGCAGGTTCCCTGTGTCCCTCTGTGTCCCCAATGTCCCCGTTGTCCCCTCGGTGTCCCCAGTGTCCCCCCGTTGTCCCCATTGTCCCCTCGGTGTCCCCAATGTCCCTGTTGTCCCCAGTGTCCCCTCAGTGTCCCCCCGGTGTCCCCAGTGTCCCCACAGCCCTGTGCTGTCCCGGCAGGTTCCCGGTGTCCCTTTGTGTCACCCCAATGTCCCTGATGTCCCCTGTGTCCCCCCATGTCCCTGGTGTCCCCATTGTACCCCCAGTGTCCTCAGTGTCCCCATTGTCCCCTCGGTGTCCCCGTTGTCCCCCCATGTCCCTTGGTGTCCCCGGTGTCCCCCTGTTGTCCCCTCGGTGTCCCTGGTGTCCCCACAGCCCCGTGCTGTCCCCGCAGGTTCCCTGTGTCTCTCTGTGTCCCCAGTGTCCCCGTTGTCCCCCAATGTCCCCCATTGTCCCCTCGGTGTCCCCGGTGTCCCCCTGTTGTCCCCCTGGTGTCCCCTCAGTGTCCCTCGGTGTCCCCACAGCCCTGTGCTGTCCCCGCAGGTTCCCGGTGTCCCTTTGTGTCATCTCCATGTCCCCGATGTCCCCGTTGTCCCCTCCGTGTCCCTGGTGTCCCCGATGTCCCCCCGGTGTCCCCTCAGTGTCCCCGGTGTCCCCCGATGTCCCCAGTGTCCCCATTGTCCCCTCGGTGTCCCCGGTGTCCCCCTGTTGTCCCCAGTGTCCCCGTTGTCCCCAGTGTCCCCGTTGTCCCCTCGGTGTCCCTGGTGTCCCCACAGCCCTGTGCTGTCCCCGCAGGTTCCCGGTGTCCCTCTGTGTCCCCAATGTCCCCGATGTCCCCAGTGTCCCCATTGTCCCCTCGGTGTCCCCGGTGTCCCCCTGTTGTCCCCAGTGTCCCCATTGTCCCCTCGGTGTCCCCATTGTCCCTTGGTGTCCCCAGTGTCCCCGTTGTCCCCTCGGTGTCCCCGGTGTCCCCACAGCCCCGTGCTGTCCCTGCAGGTTCCTGGTGTCCCTTTGTGTCCCCAATGTCCCCGATGTCCCCCCATGTCCCCGGTGTCCCCCCGGTGTCCCCTCAGTGTCCCTCGGTGTCCCCGATGTCCCCAGTGTCCCCGGTGTCCCCCCATGTCCCTGTTGTCCCCAGTGTCCCCGTTGTCCCCCTGGTGTCCCCGTTGTCCCCCCGGTGTCCCCGGTGTCCCCACAGCCCCGCGCTGTCCCCGCAGGTACTGGGCTTCCCTGCGGAACCTGGTGGTGTCCCTGCTCAACTCCATGAAATCCATCATCAGCCTCCTCTTCCTCCTCTTCCTCTTCATCGTCGTCTTCGCCCTTTTGGGGATGCAGCTCTTCGGGGGACAGTGAGTGACCCCCTCCCCAAACCAGGGCACGGGGACCCCCGGGATGTCCCCCCCCCACATTGGGGGGTGTCTCTGTGCCCCCCTTGTACCCCCCTGCTTTTCGGGGGGGGGGGGGGCACCTGCTGCAGGTGGGGCTCCCACCGCTGCCCCCCCCTCCCCAAACCCTCCCCGTCCCCCCCCCCCCAGGTTCAATTTTGACGACGGGACCCCTCCCACCAATTTCGACACTTTCCCAGCAGCAATAATGACGGTGTTCCAGGTAAGCCCCGCCCCTTTCCCAGGTGACAGGTGGGTGGGCGGGGGTCTCTCCAGGTGGGTGGGGGTCTCTCCAGGTTGGGGAGGGGTCCCCGCTGCCCCCCAGGGCCGCTCTGTCCCCCCCCCCCAGATCCTGACGGGCGAAGATTGGAACGCGGTGATGTACGACGGCATCAAATCTCAGGGCGGCGTCAAGGGCGGCATGGTCTTCTCCGTCTACTTCATCGTCCTCACCCTCTTTGGAAATTGTATCCCGGGGGTCCTGGGGGGGTCCTGGGGGGGCTCGGGGAGGGCAGGGGGGTCCTGGCCCCCATTTTGCCTTGACTCGAGTGCCAGACACGCTCCTGAACGTCTTCTTGGCCATCGCCGTGGACAACTTGGCCAACGCGCAGGAGCTCACCAAGGTCGGGGGTTTTGGGGGGTTTTGGGGGGTCCTGGGGGTGTTTTTGGGGGTCTGGGGGGGCTCAGAGCCAGGCTGGACGTGGCGCTGGGGCTGTGCAGGATGAGCAGGAGGAGGAGGAAGCCGCCAACCAGAAGCTGGCGCTGCAGAAGGCCAAGGAGGTGGCCGAGGTCAGCCCGCTGTCCGCAGCCAACATGTCCGTGACCATGTGAGTGTCCCCAGCCCGCCGGGAGCGCCCCGGGCCTGTCCTTGGGTCCAAAAATCCCCAAATCCATCCCAGAGCCAGGCCAGACCCACCTGGGCTCCATCCTCGGGTCCAAAAATCCCCAAATCCATCCCAGAGCCAGGCCAGACCCACCTGGGCTCCATGTTTGGGTCCAAAATCCCCAAATGCATCCCAGAGCCAGGCCAGACCCACCTGGGCTCCATCCTTGGGTCCAAAAATCCCCAAATCCATCCCAGAGCCAGGCCAGACCCACCTGGGCTCCATCCTTGGGTCCAAAAATCCCCAAAACCATCCCAGAGCCAGGCCAGACCCACCTGGGCTCCATCCTTGGGTCCAAAAATCCCCAAATCCATCCCAGAGCCAGGCCGGACCCACCTGGGCTCCATCCTTGGGTCCAAAAATCCCCAAATCCATCCCAGAGCCAGGCCAGACCCACCTGGGCTCCATCCTCGGGTCCAAAAATCCCCAAATCCGTCCCAGAGCCAGGCCGGACCCACCTGGGCTCCATCCTTGGGTCCAAAAATCCCCAAATCCATCCCAGGGCCAGGCCGGACCCACCTGGGCTCCATGTTTGGGTCCAAAAATCCCCAAATCCGTCCCAGAGCCAGGCCGGACCCACCTGGGCTCCATCCCTGGCCCCAAAAATCCCCAAATCTGTCCTAGAGCCAGGCTGGACCCACCTGGGCTCCATCCCTGGCCCCAAAATCCCCAAATCCATCCCAGAGCCAGGCCAGACCCACCTGGGCTCCATGTTTGGGTCCAAAATCCCCAAATCCGTCCCAGAGCCAGGCTGGACCCACCTGGGCTCCGTCTTCGGGTCCAAAAATCCCCAAATCCATCCCAGGGCCAGGCCAGACCCACCTGGGCTCCATCCCTGGCCCCAAAATCCCCAAATCCATCCCAGAGCCAGGCTGGACCCACCTGGGCTCCATCCCTGGCCCCAAAAATCCCCAAATCCATCCCAGAGCCAGGCCAGACCCACCTGGGCTCTGTCCTCGGGTCCAAAAATCCCCAAATCCATCCCAGGGCCAGGCCAGACCCACCTGGGCTCCATCCTTGGGTCCAAAAATCCCCAAATCCATCCCAGAGCCAGGCCAGACCCACCTGGGCTCCATCCCTGGCCCCAAAAATCCCCAAATCCATCCCAGAGCCAGGCCGGACCCACCTGGGCTCCATCCTTGGGTCCAAAATCCCCAAATCCATCCCAGAGCCAGGCCAGACCCACCTGGGCACCATCCTCAGGTCCAAAAATCCCCAAATCCATCCCAGAGCCAGGCCAGACCCACCTGGGCTCTGTCCTCAGGTTCAAAAATCCCCAAATCCGTCCCAGAGCCAGGCCAGGCTCCATGTTTGGGTCCATCCTGAGTCCTTCCTCAGTGGCATCCCCAGATCCACCCCAGCTCCATCCTGGCTTCTTTCTCAGCTCCATCTCAGCTCCATCCCTGGCTCCATCCCAGCTCCATCTCCAGCTCCATCCTGGCTCCATCCTGAGCTCCATCCCGGGTCCTTCCCTGGCTCCATGTGTGGATCGATCTCGGCTCCATCCCAGATCCATCTGCAGATCCATCTCAGCTCCATGTGCGGATCGATCTCTGCTCCATCCCATCCCCACCCTCTCCTCCATCCCAGACCCGCCCCAGCTCCATCCTGGATCTACCCCGGCTCCATCCCAGCCCCATCCCGGTTCTATCCCAGTTCCATCCCGGTTCTATCCCGGTTCCATCGCATTCCTGCCCTCTCCACCATCCCAGACCCGCCCCAGCTCCATGCTGGCTCCATCCCATCCCATCCCCACCCTCTCCTCCATCCCAGACCCACCCCAGCCCCATCCTGGCTCCATCCCATCCCATCCCATCCCATCCCATCCCATCCCATCCCATCCCATCCCATCCCATCCCATCCCATCCCATCCCATCCCATCCCATCCCATCCCCATCCTCTCCACCATCCCAGCCCCATCCCAGCCCTATCCTGGATCTGCCCCAGCTCCATCCCATCCCCACGCTCTCCACCACCCCAGACCCCACCCCAAATCCACCCCAGACCCTTCCCAACCCCAATCCCACCCCTCGGCACCCCCCGATCCCGCAGGAAGGAGCAGCAGAAGAACCAGAAATCCTCCAAGTCGGTGTGGGAGCAGCGCACGAGCGAGCTGCGCAAGCAGAACCTGCTGGCGAGCCGCGAGGCGCTGTACAGCGAGCTGGACCCCGAGGAGCGCTGGAAGGTTCCCTACGCTCGCCACCTGCGCCCGGACATGAAGACGCACCTGGACCGGCCGCTGGTGGTGGACCCGCAGGAGAACCGCAACAACAACACCAACAAGACGCGGCCCGGGGAGCCGCCGCTGGCCGAGCCCCGCTTCGGGCCGCTGCGGCCCGAGGAGCTGCGGCGGCAGCAGCGCTACCCCGAGCACGGCCCGCGGCCCCCGGAGCCCGCCCCGGTGCCCCCCGGCAGCCGCCGGCCCCGCAGCAGCAGCCGCGAACCGGAGCGGGAGCCGAGCCAGGAGCGCGGCTACGGGGATGGCGGCGAGCGGCTGCCCAAGGCGCGGCACCGGAGCCGGGAGGGACGCGCGGGGTCGCCGCCCGAACGGGAGCACCGGAGGCACCGCGGGCACCGGAGAGCGCCCGAGGAGGGCGAGGAAGGCGGGAGGATCCCCCCCGAGCGGCGGCCGCGGCACCGGGACGGGGGCAGAGCGCCGAGGGCGGACGGGGACGGGGAGCACCACGGAGACGGCGAGCGGCGGCGGCGGCACCGGCACGGGGCGGCTCCCCCGGGCTACGACGGAGAGGGCCGGAGGGACGAGCGGGAGCGGCGGCACCGCAGGAGGAGGTGAGCGGGGCGGGAGGGACCCCCTGAGACCCCCAGGGCCCCCCAGAACTCCCTAGAGACGCCCCAGGATTCTCCAGAGACCCCCCAGAACCTCAGAACCCCCCAGAGCCCCCCCATAATCCCCTAGAGCCCCCCCCCCAGAGCTCCAGAACCCCCCAGAGCCCCCTCAAGAACTCCAAGACCCCCCAGATCCGCCCCCTCCCCAAAACCCCAGAACTTCCCAGATCACCCCAGAACCCCCAGAATATCTCCAGAAACCCCCCCAGGACCCCCCAGAGCCCCCTCAAGAACTCCAAGACCCCCCAGATCCGCCCCCTCCCCAAAACCCCAGAACTTCCCAGATCACCCCAGAACCCTCAGAATATCTCCAGAAACCCCCCCAGGACCCCCCAGAGCCCCCTCAAGAACTCCAAGACCCCCCAGATCCGCCCCCTCCCCAAAACCCCAGAACTTCCCAGATCACCTCAGAACCCCCAGAACATCTCCAGAAACCCCCCCAGGACCCCCCAGAGCCCCCCCCCCCACCCCAGAACCCCTTCAAGAATCCCAGAGCCCCCCAGGACCACCAGGGTGGGATCGTTCCGGATGCCCAGACAGACCCGAGCATCTCCGGGTGAACATTGGGGGGTTCCGTGTGGGGGGTCCCCTCTGAAGCCCCCTCCCCTCCTCTCCATGCAGGGATCCGCAGCCCCCCCAGAACTCCAGGACCCCCCAGAGCCCCCCAGGAACCACCAGGGTGGGACTGCCCGGCCATTCCCGCCTCCCCCTGGGGGATTTCTGGGTGGGGGTCCCCTCTGACGCCCCCTCCCCTGTTCTCCTCTGGCCGCAGGGATCCGCAGGCGCCCCCGGCCCCGTCGGGCCCCACGCTCTCCACCACGCGGCCCATCCAGCAGGACTTGGGGCGCCGCGGGGACCCCCCCCCGGTGGCCGAGGACATCGACAACATGAAGAACAACAAACTGGCCACGACCACCGCCGACCCCCCCCCCCGCCGCGCCGCCGCCCCCGGCCCCCTCCTCCTCCATGGGCAACCACACCCCCTGCCCGCCGCCCCCCGCGCCCCCCGCCCCCGACAACAGCCTGGGGGGGGGCCCCAAGCCCCCCAACAACCCCGCCAAGGCGGGGGGGGGCCGGCCCGAGCACACGGCCGTGGACATCCCCCCCCCCTTCCCGCCGCCCCCCAGCAACGCCCTGGTGCAAGGTACGGGGAGGGGGTCTGGGGGGTCTGGGGGCTGTCAGGGAGGGCCCAGTGAGATTTGGGAGGGTCTGGGAGGAATTTGGGGGGTCTGGGGGCTGTCAGGGAGGGTCCAGTGAGATTTGGGAGGGTCTGGGAGGAATTTGGGGGTCTGGGGGCTTTCAGGGAGGGTCCAGTGAGATTTGGGAGGGTCTGGGAGGAATTTGGGGGGGGGTCTGGGGGGGTTTGGGGGGCTCTGGGAGTGTCAGGAGGGGGTCCTGGGAGGGTCCAGGGGGGTTTGGGGTGGTTTGGGAGGGTCCAGTGAGATTTGGGGGGGGGGGGGGGGGCGGGAGGGTCCAAGAGGGCCAAGGTAAGGGGGGGGTCCGGTAAGATTTGGGGCGGTCTGGGAGGGTCCAGGAGGGTCTGGGGGGGGGATCCAGTGAGATTTGGGGGGGCCGGGGAGATTTGTGGGGGTCGTCTGGGAGGGCCAAGATGGGGGGGGGGGGTTCCATTGAGATTTGGAGGGGTCTGGGAGGGTCCAAGAGGGTCTGGGGGGGTCAGGGAGGGGTCTGGAAAAGTCTGGGGGGGTCCGGGAGGGTCTGGGGGTGTCTGGGATGTGCGGGGAGCCCGGGGGGTTTAAGGGATTCAGGGAATCAGGGGGATTTGGGGGTCTCAGGGGGATTTGGGGTCTCAGGGGGATCTGGGGTCTCCTGGGGGGGATTTGGGGGCTCCGGGGGGGGTCCCTGATTTCGCTGCCCCCCCCGTCCCGCAGTGAACAGGAACGCCAACCCCGAGCCGCTGCCCCGCAAGGAGGAGGAGGAGAAGAAGGAGGAGGAAGGCGAGGGGCAGGACGAGAACGGCCCCAAGCCCATGGTGCCCTACAGCTCCATGTTCATCCTGTCCACCACCAACCCGTGAGCACCAGGGGGCTTTTGGGGGGTCCTGGGGCCATTTGGGGGGGGTCCTGGGAGGTTTTGGGGGTCCTGGGGGGATCCTGGAGGGTATTTGGGGGAGTTTTGGGGGGTTTTGGGGGGTTCCAGAGCAGCCCATGGTGCCCTACTGCTCCACGTTCATCCTGCCCACCACCAACCCGTGAGCACAGCGGGGCTTTTGGGGGGTCCCGGGGACTTTTGGGGGGTCCTGGGGGGGTCCTGAGAGGTTTTGGGGGTCCTGGGGGTGGTCCTGGAGGGGTTTGGGGGAGTTTTGGGGGGTTTTGGGGGTTCCAGAGAAGCCCATGGTGCCCCTACAGCTCCATGTTCATCCTGCCCACCACCAACCCGTGAGCCTGAGGGGGGTCCTCGGGGGTCTGGGGGGCTTTGGGGGGTTCTAGAGGGGTTCTAGGAGGGTTTTGGGGGTCCTGGGAGAGTTTTGGGGGAGTTTTGGGGGGTCCTGGAGGGGATTTGGGTGGTTTTGGGGGGCTCCAGACAAACCCATGGTGCCCCTACAGCTCCACGTTCATCCTGCCCCCCACCAACCCATGAGCGCCCCCCGGCTTTTGGGGGGGTCCTGGGGGGTCTGGGGGGATCTGGGGATTCCTGGGGTTCTTAGGGGGGCTCTGGGGGGGGGTTCTGGGGGGGTCCTAAGGGGGTCTCAGCCCGTGCCCCCCTCCCCGGGCAGGTTCCAGCGGCTTTGCCACTACAGGAAAGGGGGCTCTGGGAGGGTCCCGTGGTTTTGGGAGATTTTGGGGGGGGTCCCTGGGGGTCGTGGGGTTTTGGGGGGCTCTGGGGGGTCCCTGGGGAGGGGTCTCACCCCTTGGCCCCGCCCCCCAGGTTCCGGCGGCTGTGCCATTACATCGTGAACCTGCGCTACTTCGAGATGTGCATCCTCATGGTGATCGCCATGAGCAGCATCGCGCTGGCGGCCGAGGACCCCGTGCAGCCCAACGCCCCCCGCAACAACGTGAGACCCCTCCCCTAATTAATACTGAGACCCCTCCCCTAATTCATACTGAGACCCCTCCCCTAATTAATACTGAGATCCCTCCCCTAATTAATACTGACCTCGTAACAACGTGAGACCCTTCCTCAAATTACTGACCCCGTGCAGCCCAATGCCCCCCGCAACAACGTGAGACCCCTCCCCTAATTAATACTGAGACCCCTCCTCTAATTCATACTGAGACCCCTCCCCTAATTAATACTGACTTAGTAACAACGGGACACCCCCTCCCCTAATTACTGACCCCCGCACAACAACAACAGCCCCGTGCAGCCCAATGCCCCCCGCAACAACGTGAGACCCCTCCCCTAATTAATACTGAGACCCCTCCACCAATTAATACCGACCTTGTAACAATGTGAGGAGACCCCTCCCCTAATTAATACTGAGACTCCTCCCCTAATTAATACTGAGACCCCTCCCCTAATTAATACTGACCCTATAACAATGTGAGACCCCCCCCTAACTAATACTGACCCCTCAACAATGTCAGAGAGACCCCTCCCCAAATCAATACTGACCCTGCAACAACGTGAGACCCCTCCCCAATTTCTGTGTGAGACTGGGGGTCTCTGGGGGGGTCTCTTGGGGGGGGGTCTCAGGTATGGGGGTGTCCCACCTTGCCCCCCCCCCCCCAGGTGCTGCGTTACTTCGATTACGTCTTCACGGGGGTCTTCACCTTCGAGATGGTGATCAAGGTGAGCGTGGGGAGGGGTCTGCAGGGTGGGTGGGGGGGGGCACTCAGGACCCCCCTGACCCCCCCCCTCCCCATTTATTGCCCCCCCCCACCCCTCAGATGGTGGACCTGGGGCTGGTGCTGCACCAAGGCTCCTACTTCCGGGACCTGTGGAACATTCTGGATTTCATCGTGGTCAGCGGCGCCCTGGTGGCCTTCGCCTTCACGTGAGTGACCAATGGGGGGGGGGGGGCGCCTCCCACAGGGACCCTCCCCAGGGACCCCCCCCCAGGGACCCCCCCCCAGCGCTCTCTGGTGTCGCTTTGACGTTTGTCACCGCGTCCGTGTGTCCGTCCTGTCCCCGCCCCCGTCCGGGTGTGAGAATCCCCCGAGTAAAGGGGAGAATCCTCTGAGTAAAGGGGGAGAATCCCCTGAGTAAAGGGGGAGAATGCTCTGAGTAAAGGGGGAGAATCCTCTGAGTAAAGGGGGAGAATCTGCTGAGAATCCCCCGAGTAAAGGGGGAGAATCCTCTGAGTAAAGGGGGAGAATCCTGAGTAAAGGGGGAGAATCTGGTGAGAATCCCCCAAGTAAAGGGGGAGAATGCTCTGAGTAAAGGGGGAGAATCCAGTGAGAATCCCCCGAGTAAAGGGGGAGAATCCTCCGAGTAAAGGGGGAGAATCCCCCGAGTAAAGGGGCAGAATCCCCTGAAAAAAGGGGGAGAATCTCCTGAGTAAAGGGGGAGAATCTCCTGAGTAAAGGGGGAGAATCCTCTGAGTAAAGGGGGAGAATCCAGTGAGAATCCTCTGAGTAGAAGGTGAGAATGCCCAGAATAAAGGGGCAGAATCCAGTGAGAATCCCCCAAGTAAAGGGGGAGAATCCCCTGAGTAAAGGGGCAGAATCCCCTGAATAAAAGGGGAGAATCTGGTCAGAATCCAGTGAGTAAAGGGGGAGAAGCCCCTGAGTAAAGGGGGAGAATGCCCCCAGTGTCTGAGCAGCCTTAAAAGAAAGGCTGAGCATCCTCTGAGTAAAGGCTGAGCATCCCCTGAGTGTCTGAACAGCCCTAAATGTTGAACATCCCCTGTGTAAAGTTCGAGCATCCTGTGAGTAAAGTTTGACCATCCCCTGTGTAAAGTCTGAGCATCCCCTGTGTAAAGTTTGACCATCCTGTGTGTAAAGTTTGAGCATCCCCTGAGTGTCTGAACATCTCTTGAGTAAAGTCTGAGCATCCTGTGAGTAAAGTCGGAGCATCCCCTGAGTGTCTGAGCATCCTGTGAGTAAAGTCTGAGCATCCCCTGAGTGTCTGAGCATCCCCTGAGTAAAGTCTGAGCATCCTGTGAGTAGTCTGACCATCATGTGAGTGTCTGAGCATCCTGTGAGTAAAGTCTGAGCATCCCCTGAGTGTCTGAGCATCCCCTGTGTAAAGTCTGAGCATTCTGTGAGTGTCTGAGCATCATGTGAGTGTCTGAGCATCCCCTGAGTAAAGTCTGAGCATCCTGTGAGTAGTCTGAGCGTCATGTGAGTGTCTGAGCATCCTGTGAGTAAAGTCTGAGCATCCTGTGAGGAGTCTGAGCATCATGTGAGTGTCTGAGCATCATGTGAGTGTCTGAGCATCCCCTGAGTGTCTGAGCATCCCCTGTGTAAAGTCTGAGCATCCCCTGAGTAAAGTCTGAGCATCCTGTGAGTAAAGTCCGAGTAGCTCTGTCTGACCGTGCCTTGTCTCTCCGCTTCCTCCGCCTCCTCCGCCGCAGGAGCAGCTCACGGTAAATCCTTCAACCTTCGTCCGTCTGTCCGTCCGTCCGTCCGTCCGTCCTTCCGTCCTTCCGTCCTCGTCCTCTCCTCGTGCTCGCGCCTCGCTCCCCCCTCCCCAAATTCCCACCCCCGAGCCCCCTCCCCAATAAAAACCTCCTCAGGCAAACATGGCGGGGGGGTGGGAGTTGGAGGGAGGGAAAGGGGGGGGGGGGGGACGGGACCACCCCTGGTCCTGCCGGGGTTTTTGAGGGGAGGGGTCGCACCAGGGGGGGGTCACACCAGGGGTCTGAGACCCCCCCTCCCCGTTTGCCCCCTCCCCAGGGGCAGCAGCAAAGGGAAGGACATCAACACCATCAAGTCCCTGCGCGTGCTGCGCGTGCTGCGGCCCCTCAAGACCATCAAGAGGCTGCCCAAGCTCAAGGTGGGCTCGGGGAGGGGGTTTTGGGGAGGGGGGGGGTCATGGTGGGGGTTTTGGAAAAAATTCCTTGTGGGGATTATATAATATGTAACATGTAACATGTAACATGTAACATAAACATATAGTATATAATATACAATATACAACATACTATATGTAATGTATGTAATGTATATAATATATGTTATGTATAATATATATTATAGGTATGATATATATAATATATAAGATACAATATACCACATACAATATACAATGTATCGTATATCATATATAATATCATATATATTGTAATGTAATGTAATGTAATGCAATGCAATGCAATACAATATAATATAATATAATATAATATAATATAATATAATATAATATAATACAATATAATATAATAGATAATATGTAATATATAATAAATTATAAATTATGTATTATATATATGATATATAATATATCCAATATTACTATAATGTAGTGTAATGTAATGTAATACAATAATGTATTGTAACATAACATAATGTAATGTAATATAATACAATGTAATATAATTAATTCAATATAATACAACACAATGTAACGTAATTAACATAACATAACATAATTAACACAATATAATATAACATGTCCTCCGTAGGCCGTGTTCGACTGCGTGGTGAACTCCCTCAAGAACGTGCTCAACATCCTCATCGTCTACATGCTCTTCATGTTCATCTTCGCCGTGGTGGCCGTGCAGCTCTTCAAGGGCAAGTTCTTCTACTGCACGGACGAGTCCAAGGAGTTTGAGAAGGACTGCAGGTACGGCCCGGCCGGGTGGGACCCCCGGCCCCCCGCACGACCCTCGCCCACCTCCCCTGGCCCCGTCCCGCAGGGGGGAGTACCTGGTCTACGAGAAGGACAACGAGGTGAAGGCGCAGAAGCGCGAGTGGAAGAAGTACGAGTTCCACTACGACAACGTGCTCTGGGCGCTGCTGACGCTCTTCACCGTCTCCACCGGCGAGGGGTGGCCGCAGTGAGCATGGAGGGGGGGTCAGGGAGGGGTTTTGGGGTGTTTTGGGGGGGTCTGGGGGGGTCAGGGGAGCAGAGGGACCCCCAGGTGCTCTGGGCGCTGCTGACGCCTTTCACCGTCTGCACTGGAGAGGGTCTGGGGGGCTTTGGGGGGGTTTTGGGGGTGTCTGAGGGGGGTTTTGGTGGTCAGGGGGCACAGAGGGACCCCCCAGCTGCAAATCCAACCCCGGTGTCACCAGGTGTAAGGCCAGTGTCACCCCAGTGTCACCTGGGTACCCAGTGCCACCCCAGCATGTTCCCCAGTTAAGTCCCAGTGCCACTCCAGTGCCACCTGGTGTAATCCCAGTGTCACCTGGGTACCCAGTGCCACTCCAGTGCCACCTGGTATAATCCCAGTGCCACCCCAGTGTCACCTGAGTACCCAGTGTCTCCCCAGTGTCACCTGGTATAGTCCTAGTGCCATCCCAGTGCCACCTGGTGTAATCCCAGTGTCACCTGGGTACCCAGTGCCACTCCAGTGCCACCTGGTATAATCCCAGTGCCACCCCAGTGTCACCTGAGTACCCAGTGTCTCCCCAGTGTCACCTGGTATAGTCCCAGTGCCATCCCAGTGCCACCTGGTGTAATCCCAGTGTCACCTGAGTACCCAGTGCCACCCCAGTGCCACCTGGGCAGCCACTGCCACCTCAGCACATCCCCTGGTATAATCCCAGCGCCACCCCACTGTCACCTGGCTACCCAGTGCCACCCCAGTGCCACCTGGTGTAATCCCAGTGTCACCTGGGTACCCAGTGCCACCCCAGTGTCACCCCAGTGCCACCTGGTGTAATCCCAGTGCCACTCCAGTGCCACCTGGGTACCCAGTGCCACCCCAGCATGTTCCCCAGTTAAGTCCCAGTGCCACTCCAGTGCCACCTGGTGTAATCCCAGTGTCACCTGGCTACCCAGTGCCACCCCAGTGCCACCTGGTGTAATCCCAGTGCCACCCCAGTGTCACCTGCTGTCACCCCAGTGTCCCCAGGGCTCTGACGCCCCCAGCCCCAACCCCGTGCCCCCCCCCCCCAGGGTGCTCAAGCACTCGGTGGACGCCACGTACGAGAACCAAGGGCCCAGCCCCGGGTACCGCATGGAGATGTCCATCTTCTACGTGGTCTACTTCGTGGTGTTCCCCTTCT
This sequence comes from Zonotrichia albicollis, assembly GCF_047830755.1. Taxonomy (NCBI): domain Eukaryota; kingdom Metazoa; phylum Chordata; class Aves; order Passeriformes; family Passerellidae; genus Zonotrichia; species Zonotrichia albicollis. The sequence goes on from NC_133850.1 coordinate 574,577, forward strand.
TCTTCGTCAACATCTTCGTGGCCTTGATCATCATCACCTTCCAGGAGCAGGGGGACAAGATGATGGAGGAGTACAGCCTGGAGAAGAACGAGGTGCGGGGCTGGGGGGGACAGCTCAGTGTCACTGCCGGGGTGGGTGACAATGGCGGCAGCAGGGTGGGTGACACCTCTGTGTCACTGCCGGGGTGGGTGACAATGGCTGCAGCAGGGTGGGTGACACCGCTGTGTCACTGCCGGGGTGGGTGACATCTGTCTGTCACCATGAGGGTGGGTGACAATGGCTGCAGCAGGGTGGGTGACACCTCTGTGTCACTGCCGGGGTGGGTGACACCCCTCTGTCACCATCAGGGTGGGTGACACCTTGTGTTCATATTGGGGTGGGTGACAATGTCTGCAGCAGGGTGGGTGGCACCCCCATGTCACCATCAGGGTGGGTGACACCTCTCTGTCACCATGAGGATGGGTGACAATGGCTGCAGCAGGGTGGGTGACACCCCCATGTGGGTGACACGCCCGTGTCCCCACTGGGGTTTATGACACCCCCACATGTGTGACACCCCCATGTCTGTACCACGGTGGGTGACACCCCCTCATGGGTGACACCCCCATGTCCATACTGGGATTGGTGTCACCCTCACATGGGTGACACCCCCATGTCCATAGTGGGATTGGTGTCACCCCCACGTGTGTGACACCCCCATGTCTGTACCATGGTGGGTGACACCCCTACGTGTGTGACACCCCCATATCACTGCCTGAGTGGGTGACATCCTCATGTGGGTGACACGCCCGTGTCCCCACTGGGGTTTATGACACCCCCATGTGTGTGACACCCCCATGTCCCCAGTGGGGTTTATGACACCCCCACGTGGGTGACACCCCCATATCACTGCCTGAGTGGGTGACACCCCCACATGGGTGACACCCCCATGTCCATAGTGGGATTGGTGTCACCCCCACGTGTGTGACACCCCCATATCACTGCCCGAGTGGGTGACACCCCCACATGGGTGACACCCCCGTGTCTGTACCACGGTGGGTGACATCGCCACGTGTGTGACACCCCCATATCACTGCCTGAGTGGGTGACACCCTCACATGGGTGACACCTCCATGTCCATAGTGGGATTGGTGTCACCCCCACGTGTGTGACACCCCCGTGTCTGTACCACGGTGGGTGACACCCCCACATGGGTGACACCCCCATGTCCATAGTGGGATTGGTGACACCCCCACGTGTGTGACACTCCCATATCACTGCCTGAGTGGGTGACACCCTCATGTGGGTGACACTCCCGTGTCCCCACTGGTGTTTATGACACCCCCATGTGTGTGACACCCCCATGTCCCCAGTGGGGTCAGTGACACCCCCACGTGTGTGACACCCCCATGTCCCCAGTGGGGTTTATGACACCCCCACGTGTGTGACACGCCCGTGTCTGTACCACGGTGGGTGAAGCCCCCATATCCCTGCTGGGGTGGGTCCATTCCGGGCTTGGTGACACCCCCATGTCCCCACCGGTGTTTATGACCCCCCCCCCATGTTCCCCCCCCCCCACAGAGGGCCTGCATCGACTTTGCCATCAGCGCCAAGCCCCTGACGCGCCACATGCCCCAGAACCGCCAGAGCTTCCAGTACCGCATGTGGCAGTTCGTGGTGTCCCCTCCCTTCGAGTACACCATCATGGCCATGATCGCCCTCAACACCATCGTGCTCATGATGAAGGTGGGCAGGGATGGGGCTGGGGGGGGGGGGCTGGGGGGACCCCCAGGGGTTGTTGTCACCCCCCAGGGTCCTCCTGGTGCTGCTCCAGGGGTTTGTCCTGCTCTGTCCCCTCTGTGTCCTGGAGCTCGGCTTTGTCCTGCAGCTCTGTCCCCACCTGGGGGTTGTCCCTGTCCCCCCCAAAAGCAGCCCTGGGGTCCCCTGTCCCCCCAAAACCTGTCCCTGTCCCCCCCAGGGCCTGTCCCTGTCCCCCCCAGAACCTGTCCCTGTCCCCCTGACCCACCCCGACCCCACAATTCACCATCCATGGACCCATTCCTGGAGCTCAGCTTTGTCCTGCACCTCAGGACGTGTCCCTGTCCCCTCCAAAAGCAGCCCTGGGATCCCCTGTCCCCCCCAGGACCTGTCCCTGTCCCCCTGACCCACCCCGACCCCACAATTCACCATCCCTGAGTCCATTCCTGGAGCTCGGCTTTGTCCTGCACCTCAGGACCTGTCCCTGTCCCCCCAAGAAGCTGCCCTGGGATCCCCTGTCCCCCCAGGACCTGTCCCTGTCCCCCCAGGACCTGTCCCTGTCACCCCCCAAAAGCAGCTCTGGGATCCCCTGTCCCTCCAGGACCCGTCCCTGTCCCCCCAGGGCCTGTCCCTGTCCCCCTGACCCACCCCGACCCCACAATTCACCATCCCTGGGTCCATTCCTGGAGCTCGGCTTTGTCCTGCACCTCAGGACCTGTCCCTGTCCCACCAGAAGTTGCCCCCGTCCCCCTGGGACCCAGGAAGGGCCCCCGTCCCTGTCCCCATTGCCCCCCCAGCCTGTCCCCCTGTCCCCACTGCCACCCCACCTTGTCCCTCTGTCCCCACGGTCCCTCCCGCGCTGTCCCCACAGTTCTACGACGCCTCGGACACCTACGAGAACGTGCTCAAGATGTTCAACAACGTCTTCACCTCCCTCTTCTCCCTCGAGTGTCTCCTCAAGATCATGGCCTTCGGGGTCCTGGTAGGGCTGGGGGGACCCCCGAGGGACCCTGGGGACCGTGGGGGACATGGGCGTGACATCAGGGAACCCCAGGGATGTTGGGGAACCCAAAACCTCAGGGGACCCCAAAACCTCAGGGGACTCCAGGAACTTCAGGGGACCCCAGGAATGTTGGGGACCCCAAAGCTTCAGGGGACCCCAAAACCTCAGGGGATCCCAAGGACCTCAGGAGATCTCAAGGACCTCAGGGGACCTCAAGACCTCGGGGGACTCCAATCTCTCAGGGGACCCCAAAATCTCAGGAGATCCCAAAACCTCAGGAGACCTCAGGAATGTTGGGGACCCCAAAACCTCAGGGGACTCCAGGAACCTCAGGGAACCCCAGGAATGTTGGGGACCCCAAAACCTCAGGAGATCCCAAAACCTCAGGGAACCCCAAAACCTCAAAGGACACCAAAGACCTCAGGGAATCCCAAGAATGTTGGTGACTCCAAAATTTCAGGGTACTCCAAAACCTCAGGGGACCCCAGGAGTGTTGGGGACTCCAAAACCTCAGGACATCCCAAAACCTCAGGAGATCCCAAAACTTTAGGAGACCCCAAAACCTCAGGGAACCCCAAAACCTCAGGAGACACCAAAGACCTCAGGGAACCCCAGGAATGCTGGGGACCCCCAAAACCTCAGGAGACCCCAAGGACCTCAGGGGATCCCAAAGACCTCAGGAGACCCCAAAACCTCAGGAGACACCAAAGACCTCAGGGAACCCCAGGAATGCTGGGGACCCCAAAACCTCAGGAGATCCCAAGGACCTCAGGGGATCCCAAAGACCTCAGGAGACCCCAGGAACCTCAGGAGACCCCAAAACTTCAGGAGATCCCAAAACCTCAGGAGATCCCAAAACTTTAGGAGACCCCAGGAATGTTGGGGACCTCAAAACCTCAGGAGACCTCAAAACCTCAGGAGATCCTAAGGACCTCAGGGGACACCAAAGACCTCAGGGAACCCCAGGAATGTTGGAGACCCCAAAACCTCAGGAGATCCTAAGGACCTCAGGGGACACCAAAGACCTCAGGGAACCCCAGGAATGTTGGAGACCCCAAAACCTCAGGAGATCCCAAGGACCTCAGGAGATCCCAAAACCTCAGGAGATCCCACAACTTTAGGAGACCCCAGGAATGCTGGGGACCCCAAAACCTCAGGAGATCCCAAGGACCTCAGGGGATCCCAAAGACCTTAGGAGACCCCAGGAACCTCAGGAGACCCCAGGAACCTCAGGAAACCCCAAGATCTCAGGGGACCCCAAAACCTTAGGGGATCTCAAGGAACCTCAGGGAACCCCACTAATGCTGGGGACCCTGAAACCCATTCAGGGAACCCCAAAACCACAGTGGACCCCAAGGACCTCATGGGACGAACACCCCACATCTGCCACTGCTCATTCTGGGTACAGGGCTCCACTTTGGGGTCACCCCGAGGTTTATGGGGCCACTCCAGGGGTACCCCAATATCGGGGACCCCACATCCTCCCCCCCTTCCCCAGAATTATTTCCGCGACGCCTGGAACATCTTCGACTTCGTGACGGTGCTGGGCAGCATCACCGACATCCTGGTGACGGAATTCGGGGTAGGTGGGGACCCCCAACACCCTTCCCCTGCCCTGACCCCATTTTGGGGTCCCCTTTATCCCCTTCACCCCCTTTTTTTTTTTTTTTTTTTTTGGTGTTTTTCCCCCCTCCACCAGAACAACTTCATCAACCTGAGCTTCCTGCGGCTGTTCCGCGCCGCGCGCCTCATCAAGCTGCTGCGCCAGGGCTACACCATCCGCATCCTGCTCTGGACCTTCGTGCAGTCCTTCAAGGTGACCCCCAAACACCCCAAAAATGCCGCCCCCCACCCCAAAATGCCGCCCCCAGACCCCCCCTTTGTGACCACCCACGCTGTGCCCCCCCCCCCGCCAGGCCCTGCCCTACGTGTGCCTGCTCATCGCCATGCTCTTCTTCATCTACGCCATCATCGGGATGCAGGTGAGACCCTCCTGGGGCAGGTGAGACCCTCCCGGGGCAGGAGAGACCCCTCAGATGTAGGTGAGACCCTCCTGGGGTAGGTGAGACCCCCCTGGGGCAGGTGAGACCCCCCTGGGGCAGGTGAGACCCTCCTGGGACAGGTGAGACCCCTCAGATGTAGGTGAGACCCTCCTGGGTGTAGGTGAGACCCCCCTGGGGCAGGTGAGACCCTTCTGGGGCAGGTGAGACCCCCCTAGGGCAGGTGAGACCCTCCTGGGGTAGGTGAGACCCCTAGGTGTATGTGACACCCCTGGGTGTATGTGACACCCCAGGGTGTAGGTGACACCCTCAGGTGCAGGTGAGACCCTCCAAGTGTAGGTGACACCCCCAGGTGCAGGTGACACCCCCAGGTGTAGGTGACACCCCTTGTGTGCAGGTGAGACCCTCCAAGTGTAGGTGACACCCCCAGGTGTAGGTGACACCCCTTGTGTGCAGGTGACACCCCTGGGCGTAGGTGACACCCCTGGGTGCAGGTGACACCCCATGCATGCAGGTGACACCCTCCAAGTGTAGGTGACGCCCTCAAGTGCAGGTGACACCCCTGGGTGCAGGTGACGCCCCCAGGATGTAGGTGACACCCCCAGGTGTAGGTGACACCCCTTGTGTGCAGGTGACACCCCTGGGTGCAGGTGACACCCCCAGGTGTAGGTGACACCCCTGGGTGTAGGTGACACCCCCAGGTGCAGGTGACACCCCCAGGATGTAGGTGACACCCTCAAGTTCAGGTGACACCCTCCAAGTGTAGGTGACACCCCTGGGTGCAGGTGACACCCCTTGTGTGCAGGTGACGCCCCCAAGTGCAGGTGACACCCCAGGGTGTAGGTGACACCCTCAGGTGCAGGTGAGACCCCTCAGATGTAGGTGACACCCCTTGTGTGCAGGTGACACCCCTGGGTGCAGGTGACACCCCTTGTGTGCAGGTGACGCCCCCAAGTGCAGGTGACACCCCAGGGTGTAGGTGACACCCTCAGGTGCAGGTGAGACCCCTCAGATGTAGGTGACACCCCTTGTGTGCAGGTGACACCCCTGGGTGCAGGTGACACCCCCAGGTGCAGGTGACACCCCCAACCCCCCCTGAGGTGCCCTGGACCCCCCCCAGGTGTTCGGGAACATCGGCATCGAGGAGGAGGATGATGAGTCGGCCATCACCCAGCACAACAACTTCCGCACCTTCTTCCAGGCGCTGATGCTGCTCTTCAGGTGAGCCCCGATGGCACCTGGGGGGCACCTTGGTGTCACCTGGGTACCCGCTGCCACCTCAGGGTCACCTGGTGCCATCCCAGTGCCACCCCAGTGTCCCCTGCTGTAATCCCAGTGTCACCTGGGTACCCACTGCCACCTCAGTGTCACCTGGTGCCATCCCAGTGTCACCTGGGTATCTTGGGCCACCCCAGCATGTCCTCTGCCTAAGTCCCAGTGCCACTCCAGTGCCACCTGGTGTCATCCCAATGCCACCCCAGTGTCACCTGGGTACCCAGTGCCACCCCTGCACGTCCCCCAGTTAAGTCCCAGTGCCACCCCAGTGTCCCCTGCTGCAATCCCAGCGTCACCTGGGTACCCAGTGCCACCCCAGTGCCACCTGGCTAAGTCCCAGTGCCACCCCAGTGCCCCACCGATGTAATCCCAGTGCCACCCCAGTGTCACCTGGTGTCATCCCAGTGCCACCCCAGTGTCACCTGGCTAAGTCCCAGTTCCACCCCAGTGTCCCCTGCTTCAATCCCAGTGTCACCTGGGTACCCAGTGCCACCCCAGTGCCACCTGGTGTAATCCCAGTGCCACCCCAGTGTCACCTGGGTACCCAGTGCCACCCCAGCACGTCCCCCAGTTAAGTCCCAATGCCACCCCAGTGTTACCTGGCTAAGTCCCAGTGTCACCTGGGTGCCCAGTGTGACCCCAGTGTCACCTGGTGTAATCCCAGTGTCACCCCAGTGTCCCCTGCTGCAATCCCAGTGTCACCTGGGTGCCCAGTGCCACCCCAGTGTCACCTGGCTAAGTCCCAGTGCCACCCCAGTGCCCCACCGATGTAATCTCAGTGTCACCCCACTGTCACCTGGGTACCCAGTGCCACCTGGTGCAATCCCAATGCCACCTCAGTGTCCCCTGGTGCAATCCCAGTGTCACCTGGGTACCCAGTGCCCCCCAGTGTCACCTGGTGTAATCCCAGTGTCACCCCAGTGTCCCCTGGCTAAGTCCCAGTGCCACCCCAGTGCCCCACCGATGTAATCCCAGTGCCACCCCAGTGTCACCTGGTATAATCCCAGTGTCACCCCAGTGTCACCTGGGTACCCAGTGCCACCCCAGCACGTCCCCCAGTTAAGTCTCAATGCCACCCCAGTGTTACCTGGCTAAGTCCCAGTTCCACCCCAGTGTCCCCTGCTGCAATCCCAGTGTCACCTGGGTACCCAGTGCCACCCCAGTGCCACCTGGTGTAATCCCAGTGTCACCCCAGTGCCACACTGGTGCCCCTCTCTCTATGCCACCCCCCCTGCCATGTCCCCCCTCACCGTGCCAATGTCACCCGGTGTCCCTCGTCGCCAGGAGTGCCACCGGGGAGGCGTGGCACGAGATCATGCTGTCGTGCCTCAGCGGGAAGCCGTGTGACGAGAACTCGGGCATCAAGGAGGACGAGTGCGGCAACGAGTTCGCCTACTTCTACTTCGTGTCCTTCATCTTCCTCTGCTCCTTCCTGGTCAGCCCCCGGGGGGTCCCCAGAACATCCCAAAAGTGTCCCAAAAGTGTCCACAAAATGTCCCCCAAAGTGTCCCCAAAGTGTCCACGAAGTGTCTCCAAACTGTCCTCAAACTGTCCCCCAATGTGCCCCCAAAATGTCCCCAAACTGTCCCCAAAAGTGCTTCCAAATTGTCCCCCAATGTGCCCCCAAAGCATTCCCAAATTGTCCCCAAATTGCCTCCCAAAGTGCCCCCAAATTGTCCCCCAAAGTGCCCCCAAAATGTCCCCAAGTTGTCCCCCAGAGTGCCCCCAATGTGTCCCCAAAACTTGCCCAAAGTGCCCCCAAACTGTCCCCAAATTGTTCCCCAAGGCGCCCCCAGTGTCCCCAAAGTGTCCCCAAACTGGGCCTCCAAGCAGTGCCCAAAGCGCCCCTGAAATGTCCCAGAAATGCCCCCCAAAACGTCCCTAAAGTGCCCCCGAAATGTCCCCAAAGTGTCCCCAAACTGGGCCTCCAAGCAGTGCCCAAAACACCCCCAAAATGCCCACAAAGTGCCACCCAACTGTCCCCAAACGGTGCCTCCAAGCAGCCCCAAAGCCATGCCCAAACTGACCCCAAAGTGTCCCCAAAGTGCCACCAAAGTCCCCCCAAAGTGTCCTCAAAACATCCCCAAAATGTCCCCAAACTCCTCCTCCAAGCAGTGCCCAAAGCGCCCCCAAAATGCCCACAAATGCCCCCCAAAACGTCCCTAAAGCGCCCCCGAAATGTCCCCAAAGTGTCCCCAAACTGGGCCTCCAAGCAGTGCCCAAAGCGCCCCCAAACTGTCCCCGAAGTGTCCCCAGAGTGTCCCCAAACCCCGCGCAGATGCTGAACCTGTTCGTGGCCGTGATCATGGACAACTTCGAGTACCTGACCCGCGACTCCTCCATCCTGGGCCCGCACCACCTGGACGAGTACGTGCGGGTCTGGGCCGAGTACGACCCGGCCGCATGGTAAGGGACAGGGGGGGGCATGGGGACACCCCCAGACCCCAAATGGGGGACAGGGACACCCCCAGAGGGGACAGGGACACCCCCAGTGGGGACAATGACACCCCCAGACCCCATGGGTACGTGTGGGTCTGGGCCGAGTACGACCTGGTAGCCTGGCAAGGACCCCCAAGGGGGGACAGGGACACCCCCACAGGGGACAGGGACACCCCCAGACCCCCCCGAGGGGACAGGGACACCCTGAGACCCTTCCCAGGGGAGGGGTCGCCCTCCTTCCACCCCCAAATGCCCGGGGGTGCAGCAGGGTCCTTGGGGAGGGGGGCAGAAAAGGTGACCCCGAGACCCTCCCCAAATCTTCTGTGATCCCCTTCCCCACCCATGGGGGGATTCTGGGGGTTTTTGTCACCCCCTCCCCACCTCGGGTGGGGTCTGAGGTACCCAAACCTCCCTGGAGAGGGGGGGTCCCATTCCCCATTTTTGCACCTTTTCCCCACCCCCCCTGGCCTGAGGGGGTCTCGGGGGGGAAGGGTCCCGGTTTTGGGGGGGGGGGGGGGGGGGTGTGTCAGCTTTGGGAGGGGTGTCCCGGTTTTTGTTTTTGGGGGGGGGGGGGTCCGCCGACCCCCCCCACTAACGTGTGTCTGTTGCAGCGGGCGCATCCACTACCGGGACATGTACACTTTGCGGGGCGGGGGGGGGGTCTCGGTTTTTGGGGGGTATCCCGGGGGTATCCCCGGTTCAGGGGGGATCCCAGGGGGGTGTCCCCGGTTCAGGGGGGGTCCCCGGGGGGGTGTCCTGGTTTCGGGGGGGGGGGGGTCCCGGTTCCCGGGGCGGTGTCCCGGTTTTGGGCGGGGTTTAACCCCCCCACTAACGTGTGTCTCTTGCAGCGGGCGCATCCACTACCGGGACATGTACACTTTGCGGGGCGGGGGGGGGGTCTCGGTTTTTGGGGGGTATCCCGGGGGGTGTCCCCGGTTCAGGGGGGGGTCCAAGGGGGTGTCCCGGTTTTGGGGGGGGGTTTAACCCCCCCACTAACGTGTGTCTCTTGCAGCGGGCGCATCCACTACCGGGACATGTACAGTTTGTTGCGCGTGATCTCCCCCCCCCTGGGGCTGGGCAAGAAATGCCCCCATAGGGTGGCCTGCAAGGTTCGCCCCCTCCCCCCCCAAAAATAAAACCCCCCCAAAAAAAAACCCCCCCGAACCCCCCCCGGGGCTGGAATGCGCTTCCCGGCGCCGGATATACATCATATATATCACTCAATGTATATATCATGTATACGTCACACAGCCCCCCGGCATGGAGACCCCCCCCCCCCCCGGCTTCCCGCGCCCCCCCGGCATGGGGCACCCCCCCCCCCCAAACCCCCCCCCCAAACCAGCGCGGGTGGGGCCGGAAGGGGAAATTCTGCTTTGCCTTGGTTTGGGTTTGAGCTTTCTTTGGTCATTGCTTGAACTGTTCTGTTGGTTTTGATCATTAATTATGAGTGTTTATTATCGATATTAATTTTAATTATTAATATTAATTTTAATTATTTATATTCATTTTAATTGTTTAATTATTATTGCGTTATTATTTTATACTTTTTATTTTTTGTTATTTCATTTTAAATTATTTTGTTATGTATTTTACTTTTTATTATTATTTTAAATTATTATTTATTTATTATTATTTACCATTAACGATTCATTATTAATAAATTATTTATCATTATCTATTTGTTTTTCAATTTTTTAAAATAATTCCCTTCTCATATTTTAATTTCCAATTTAATTTCTTTTTTTTACTGTTTGATTGCTTATTTTCAAATTCCCAACTTAAATTCTTTCTTTCTTTATTTATTTTATTTTTTTTTTTTAATTTCCAATTTAATACCTTTTTTATACTTGGGGTTATTTTAATTCCCAATTCAATTTCTCCTTTTTTTTTTATTTCCATTTTAATTCCATATTTTATATTTTGGGGGTCTTTTAAATTACCTTATTTTTTTAATTTCCAATTTAATTTCTTTTTTTATTATTTTTTCCATTTTTTTATTATTATTTCCAATTTCTTTTTTTTAATTTCCAATTTTACTTCTTTTTTATTATTTCCAATTTAATTTTTTAAAATTTTCAATTTAATTTCTTTTTAAATTTTAATTTGATTTGTATTTAATTTTTAATTTTATTTAAATATATTTTTTGTCATTTAATTTTTATTTAATTTTTATATTAATTTTAATTTTTAAATTTAATTTTATTTAATTTTAATTTAATTTTTTAATTTAATTTTTCATTTAATTTTTCATTTAATTTTTCATTTAATTTTTCATTTAATTTTTATTTAATTTTAAATTTTTATTTAATTTTTAAATTTGATTTTCATTCATTTTTAAATTTTTTATTTATTTTTTATTTTAAATTTTTAGTTTAAAATGAATTTTAAATTTAAGTTTTATTTCATTTTTAATTTGATTTTTAATTTAATTTTTAATTTAATTTTTATTTCATTTTTATTTCATTTTTTAAATTTAAATTTAATTTTAAATTTAATTTTTTTCATTTTTAATTTAATTTTGCATTTAATTTTGTATTTAATTTTTATTTCATTTTTATTTCATTTTTACATTTAAATTCAATTTTTAATTTAACTTTTATTTATTTTATAATTTAACTTTTAATTTCATTTTGTATTTCATTTTTTATTTACTTTTGTATTTAATTTTTATTAATTTTTATTTCATTTTTACATTGAAATTCAATTTCTAATTTAACTTTTATTTCATTTTTAATTTAACTTTTATTCAATTTTTAACTTTTAATTTAATTTTGCATTTCATTTTTTATTTAATTTTGATTTAATTTTTACATTTAAATTTAATTTTTAATTTAATTTTTATTTAATTTTTAATTTAACTTTTATTCAATTTTTAACTTTTAATTTAATTTTGTATTTCATTTTTTATTTAATTTTTATTTCATTTTTTTATTTTGATTTAATTTTTACATTTAAATTCAATTTTAATTTAATTTAAATTTAATTTTTAATTTAACTTTTATTCAATTTTTAACTTTTTAATTTAATTTTGTATTTCATTTTTTATTTCATTTTGATTTAATTTTTACATTTAAATTCAATTTTTAATTTAACTTTTATTTAATTTTTAATTTAACTTTTATCTAATTTTTAATTTAATTTTGTATTTCAGTTTTTATTTAATTTTGTATTTAATTTTTTACTTCATTCTTATTCCATTTTCAATCTAACTTTCATTCCACTTTTAATTTTCCCCCTTAATTTAACCCATTCCACTCCATTCTTTACCCTCATTCTTTCAACCCCCCCACCCCCTAATTTTATTTATTTATTTATTTATTTTTTATTCCTCCTCACAAGAATTTCTCCTCCTCCTCCTCCTCCTCCTCCTCCCCCCGCGCCCCCCCCGTGTAACCCCCGCTGTGTCCCCCCCCCCTCTCTCGCCCCCAGGGGCCGCCTGACCCTCGCCGACATGTACGAAATGCTGCGGCACATGTCGCCGCCGCTGGGGCTGGGCACCAGCTGCCCCCCCCGCGTGGCCTATAAGGTAGAATAACCCCCCCCGACCCCCCGGGGGGGCGCCCCCACCCCCCCCCCACAGCCCCCTCCCCACTTTGCGGGGGAATTTGGGCTTTTTTTGGGGTTTTTTTTTGGTTTTTTTTTGGTTTTTTTTTTTCTCCCTCCTGCGGCCGCCGGCCCCTGCTGAGCCCCCCCCGGATGGGCTGGGTAAGATGCGCCCCCCCCTACGCCCCATCCCCCAGCAGGACCCCTCCCCAAATTACCCCAAAAAGGGGTTTTGGGGTCAGCTCTGGGGTTCAGCTGGACCCCCCCCCCCCTCTCTCAAAGGACCCAAGAGATTTCGTTTTGGGGGTCTCTGGGAATGGAACAATGAGAGCCCCCAGCCCCAATTTAGGGGGGGTCTGAAAAGGGTCAGTGACCCCCCCCAGGGTCTCAATTTGGGGTCTCTTTAAAGGGACCAATGAGAGCCCCCAGCCCCAATTTGGGGTCTCTTTAAAGGGACCAGTGAGAGCCCCCAGCCCAAATTTGGGGGGGCCTGAAAGGAGTCAGTGACCTCCCACAAAGCCCAAATTTGGGGTCTCCAGGAAGGGACCAATGAGAGCCCCCAGCCCCAATTTGGGGGCCTCCAAAAAGGGTCAGTTACCCCCCCCCCACAAAGCCTCAATTTGGGGTCTCTTTAAAGGGACCAATGAGAGCCCCCAGCCCCAATTTGGGGTCTCTTTACAGAGACCAATGAGAGCCCCCCCAACCCTAATTTGGGGTCTCTTTAAAGGGACCAATGAGAGCCCCCAGCCCCAATTTGGGGTCTCTTTACAGAGACCAATGAGAGCCCCCCCAACCCTAATTTGGGGTCTCTTTAAAGGGACCAATGAGAGCCCCCAGCCCCAATTTGCGGGTCCTGAAAGGGACCAACGAGAACCCCCAGCCCCAATTTGGGGGGGTCTGAAAAGGGTCAGTGACCCCCCCAACAAAGCCTCAATTTGGGGTCTCTTTAAAGGGACCAATGAGAGCCCCCAGCCCCAATTTGGGGTCTCTTTAAAGGGACCAATGAGAGCCCCCAGCCCCAATTTAGGGGGGCCTGAAAAGGGTCAGTGACCCCCCCCACAAAGCCTCAATTTGGGGTCTCTTTAAAGGGACCAGTGAGAGCCCCCCCAACCCTAATTTGGGGTCTCTTTAAAGAGACCAATGAGAGCCCCCAGCCCCAATTTGCGGGGTCCTGAAAGGGATTAATGAGAGCCCCCAGCTCTCATTAATCATTGGTATGAGAGCCCCCAGCCCCAATTTGGGGGGGTCTGAAAAGGGTCAGTGACCCCCCCCAGGGCCTCAATTTGGGGTCTCTTTAAAGGGACCAATGAGAGCCCCCCCAACCCTAATTTGGGGTCTCTTTAAAGGGACCAATGAGAGTCCCCAGCCCAAATTTGCGGGGTCCTGAAAGGGACCAATGAGAGACCCCAGCCCCAATTTGGGGGGGTCTGAAAAGGGTCAGTGACCCCCCCACAAAGCCTCAATTTGGGGTCTCTTTAAAGGGACCAGTGAGAGCCCCCAGCCCCAATTTGTGGGGGGGCCTGAAAGGGACCAATGAGAGCCCCCAGCCCCAATTTAGGGGGGTCTGAAAAGGGTCAGTGACCCCCCCAGGGCCTCAATTTGGGGTCTCTTTAAAGGGACCAATGAGAGCCCCCAGCCCCAATTTGGGGGGGGCCTGAAAAGGGTCAGTGACCCCCCCCCCACAAAGCCTCAATTTGGGGTCTCTTTAAAGGGACCAATGAGAGCCCCCAGCCCCAATTTGGGGGGGGCCTGAAAGGGACCAATGAGAGCCCCCAGCCCCAATTTGCGGGGGCCTGAAAGGGACCAATGAGAGACCCCAGCCCCAATTTGGGGGGGTCTGAAAAGGGTCAGTGACCCCCCCCCCCACAAAGCCTCAATTTGGGGTCTCTTTAAAGGGACCAGTGAGAGCCCCCAGCCCCAATTTGGGGTCTCTTTAAAGAGACCAATGAGAGCCCCCAGCCCCAATTTGGGGGGGCCTGAAAAGGGTCAGTGACCCCCCCCACAAAGCCTCAATTTGGGGTCTCTTTAAAGGGACCAATGAGAGCCCCCAGCCCCAATTTGGAGTCTCCAGGAAGGGATCATTGACTGCCCCCCCAGAGCCCAAATTTGGGGTCTCCAGGAAGGAACCAATGAGAGCCCCCAGCCCAATTTGGGGGGTCCCAAAAGGGATCAGTGACCCCCCCCCTCAGAGCCCCCATTTGGGGTCTCTTATGGGGCTCAGCGCCCCCCTCCAGCCCCTATTTCAGCCCCCCCCCCAAAAATCTCCTTTTGGGGTCTCCTCGAAGGGACCAATGAGAGCCCCCAGCCCCAAACTGGGGGGTCCTGAAGGGGATCAGTGACCCCCCCCCAGAGCCCCAATTTGGGGTCTCCTTGAAGGGACCAACGAGACCCCCCCAGCCTCAAATTGGGGGGGTCCCAAAAGAGCTGAGCGCCCCCTCCCCCAAGCCCCAATTTGGGGTCCCTACCCCCCCATATCCGGGGTCCCCCCATTTTTAGGGGACCCCCCCCTCTCTCTCCCAGCCCCACCCCCTCCCCCCTCAGTGAGCCCCCCCCCCCGGCTCCCCCCGGCTGCTGCACGGCCCCTCCCCCCACCCCCCCCCAACCGCGGGGGCTCCGCAGCTGCATCGTGGGGTGGGGGAGGGGCGGTCCTGCATCTTGAGGGGGGGTCTGGGGGGGGGGGGGGGAAGGTCGGGCATGGAGGGGGGGGAGGGGTCCGTGCCTCAGTTTCCCCCCTCCCCCGGCATCGCTCGCTCTGCACCCCCCGCCCCTCCCCCCCTGGGCTGCATGGGGGGGGGGGGTTGGTTTGGGGGGGGGGGAGGGGTCGCTGTTTTTTGGGGGAGGGGCTGAGGGGGAGGGGCCGCGCGCGGGGCTGAGGCCTGGCAAAATCATCCCCACCCCCCCCCCCCGCACGTGTGTGACCCCTCCCCCTCCCCAACCCCACCCCCAAAAAATGCCGGATTGCACCAAACCCCCCCCCCCAAAAAAAATCCCCGGAATGGGACTGGGAATGACCCCTCCCCCACCCGCTGCATGAGCCGCATGCGCCGCCCCCACCCCCCCAAAAAAAAATATTTTGGGGGTCCCGCTTGGCCGCGCCCCCCCCCCAAAAAAAAAACAATGGGGAGAAGGCGGGAGGCCGGGTGGAGGGTTTGGGGTGGGGGGGGAGGGGTCGTGCCTCAGTTTCCCCGCCCGCTGGGCGGGGCCGCCCCCGCCTTCTCACCAGCCCCTCCCCCTCGGGATGGGGGGGTTGGGGGGGTGCCGGCTGACCCCCCCCTCCCCAAATTTGGGGTGTCCCTCCCCCCCGCAGCGGCTGCTCCGCATGGACCTGCCCGTGGCCGACGACAACACGGTGCACTTCAACTCCACCCTGATGGCCCTGATCCGAACGGCCCTGGACATCAAGATCGCCAAAGGCACGGACAGGGGGACAGGGGGACACTGGGGGACAGGGGGACACCGAGGGGACAGCGGGGGATATGGGGGATATGGGGACACTGGTGATATGGGGACATCAAGATCACCAAAGGCACGGACGGGGGGACACCGGGACAGTGAGGGGACAGGGGGACAGCGGGGGGACAGCGTGGGCTATGGGGACAATGTGGGATATGGGGACAGCAGGGGATACAGGGGGTATGGGGACACTGGGACACTGGTGGTATGGGGACATCAAGATCGCCAAAGGCACGGACGGGGGGACAGTGAGGGGACAGGAGGACACTGGGGGACAGGAGGACAGCGGGGGGACAGCGGGGGATATGGGGACAATGTGGGATATGGGGACAATGTGGGATATGGGGGGTATGGGGACACTGGTGATATGGGGACATCAAGATCGCCAAAGGCACAGACGGGGGGACACCGGGACAGTGAGGGGACAGGGGGACACCGCAGGGACAGGGGGACAGCGGGGGATATGGGGGATATGGGGACACTGGGGATATGGGGACATCAAGATCGCCAAAGGCACGGACGGGGGGACACCAGGACAGTGAGGGGACACCGGGACAGTGAGGGGACAGCGTGGGCTATGGGGACAATGTGGGATATGGGGACAGCAGGGGATACAGGGGGTATGGGGACACTGGGACACTGGTGATATGGGGACATCAAGATCACCAAAGGCACGGACGGGGGACACCACAGGGGACAGCGGGGGGACATCGGGGACATCAGGGGATATGGGGGAGATGGGGACATGGAGGACCTGGAGACATGGGAGGATATGGGGGACACCAGGGACAGGGGGACAGCAGGGACAGCAGGGGGACAGGGGGACATCGGGGAATATGGGGGACATCAGGGGATATGGGGACATGGGGGGCATGGGGCCATGGGAACACTGGGGATATGGGGGGACATCAGAGGACATGGGGACCCTGGGGGGATATGGGGGGATATGGGGACATGGGGGATATGGGGGGATACAGGGGACATTGGGGACACCAGGGACATCAGGGTACATGGGGGACACGGGGACACCAGGAGATATGGGGACACCAGGGGACAAGGGGGGACATGGGGACATAGAGGGACAAGAGACATGGACAGCATAAAGGGACACGAGGACATGGGGGACACCGGGGGACACTGGGACACACAGACAAAATGGACACGGCAGACGAGGGGACATGGGGGGACACGGAGGGTGTCCCCAAGGGGCTGGGGAGGCCGGGGTGTCCCTGAGGATGGGCAGAGCCACCCGTGTCACCCACTGGTGTCACCCACTGGTGTCACCCACCGGTGTCACCCGTGTCACCCACCGGTGTCACCCGTGTCACCCACCCCGCAGGCGGGGCCGACAAGCAGCAGATGGACGCGGAGCTGCGCAAGGAGATGATCGCCATCTGGCCCAACCTGTCCCCCAAAAACCTGGACCTGCTCGTCACCCCCCACAAGTGTAAGGGGCCACCCCGTCCCTGTCCCCGCGCTGTCCCCGCGCTGTCCCCGCTGTCCCTGACCCCCTGTCCCCGCAGCCACGGACCTGACGGTGGGCAAGATCTACGCGGCCATGATGATCATGGAGTACTACCGGCAGAGCAAGGCCAAGAAGCTGCAGGCCATGCGCGAGGAGCAGGTGGGGACACTCGGGGACACGGGGGGACATGGGGATACCAGGGACATCAGGGGACATCAAGGGTCATGAGGACACCGGGGACATGGGGACACCAGAGGGCATGGGGACATCGGGGGGCATGGGGACATCAGGGACATGGGGGGGATACAGGGGGACATGGGGACATCAGGGTCATGGGGACACCAGGGGACATGGGGACACCAGGGGACATGGGGACATCAGGGGACATGGGGACACCAGGGACATGGGGGGGATACAGGGGGACATGGGGACATCAGGGACATGGGGACACCAGGGACATCAGGGGACATGGTGGGACATCGGGGACATCAAGGGACATGAAGACATTGTGGGGACATTGCGGGAACATGGGGGTATGGGGACACTGTGGGGACATTGGGGGACATCAGGGGGCATGGGGGGATAGGGGGACACCGGGGGCATTGGGGACACCAGGGGATATGGGGACATGGGGACACCAGGGACATCAAGGGACATGGGGACGTTGTGGGGACATGGGGATATTCGGACACTGGGGGACATGGGGACACTGTGGGAATACTGGGGGACATGGGGACACCAGGGGACATGGGGACACCAGGGACATCAGGGGACATGGTGGGACATCGGGGACATCAAGGGACATGGGTACACCAGGGGACATGGGGACATCAGGGGACATGGGGACACCAGGGACATCAGGGGACATGGTGGGACATCAGGTACATCAAGGGACATGGAGACATTGTGGGGACATTGCGGGAACATGGGGGTATGGGGACACTGTGGGGACATTGGGGGACATCAGGGGGCATGGGGGGATATGGGGACACTGTGGGGACATTGGGGACACCAGGGGATATGGGGACATGGGGACACCAGGGACATCAAGGGACATGGGGACATTGTGGGGACATGGGGATATTCGGACACTGGGGGACATGGGGACACCAGGGGACATGGGGACACCAGGGACATCAGGGGATATGGGGGAACACTGGGGACACGGGGGGATATGGGGATATGGGGGGACATGGGGACACTGTGGAGACACAGGGGGACATCAGGGGAACATCCTTGAGGGCCCCAGGCTGGCCCTGTGCTCTGCTCTGTCACCGCCGATGTCCCCGCTGTCCCCACTGTCCCCAACGTCCCCTCTGTCCCCACAGAACCGGACCCCGCTGATGTTCCAGCGCATGGAGCCGCCCTCCCCCACCCAGGAGGGACCCCCAGGACTGGACACGGCGCCCGCGGCGGAGCCGTGAGTGCCACCCCCGTGTCCCCAGTGCCACCCTCATGTCCCCAGTGTGTCCCCAGTGTCACCTGTATGTCCCAGTGCCACCCTCGTGTCCCCAGTGTCACCTGTGTGTCCTCAGTGCCACCCTTGTGTCCCCTGTGGTGTCCCCAGTGCCACCCTCGTGTCCCCAGTGTCACCTGCGGTGTCCCCCAGAATGTCCCCTGCATGTCCCCGGTGTGTCTTTGGTGTCCCCCGTGGTGTCCCTTGTGTGTCCCCTGCAATGTCCCCTGCTTGTCCCCGCTGGTGTCCCCTGCAGTGTCCCCAGGTATCCCCTACGTGTCCCCTTTGATGTCCCCATTGTCCCCTTCAGTGTCCCCTGCGTGTTCCCTGCAGTGTCTCCCCCAGTGTCCCTCATGGGGTGCCATGTGTGTCCCCTGAAATGTCCCCTGTGCGTCCTCCATGGTGTCCCCTCGGTGTCCCCTGTGTGTCCCCTCGGTGTCCCTTTCGATGTCTCTGGTGTCTTCGGTGTCCCCTGCATGTCCCCTGCAATGTCCCTGGTGTGTCCCCTGTGTGTCCCCTGGGTGTCCCCTGCGATGTCCCTGGGTGTCCCCTGTGTCCCCTGGGTGTCCTCGGTGTCCCTGGGTGTCCCCAAGCTGCGCTGTCCCCAGGGCCGCGCGGGACGGTGACATGAAGGAGAGCCAGTCGTGGGTGACGCAGCGCGCGCAGGAGATGTTCCAGAGGACGGGCACCTGGAGCCCCGAGCGGGGCCACCCCGACGATGTCCCCAACAGCCGCCCCAACTCCCAGGTGAGACCGGTGCCAACCCCCGGTGCCACCCCCCGTGTGTCCCCACGTGTCCCCCGAGCGCCACTCCCACCCTGTGCCTCAGTTTCCCTTCAGTTCCCCCCGCCCCAATTCCCAGCTGAGCACGGGTGTCACCCCGTGAGTGTCCCCAAGTGTCCCCTCATCCCCACCCCCATCATCCCCCGTGTCCCCGAGTGGGCTGTCCCATCCCAGTGTCACCCTCCCTTACCGTGCCTCAGTTTCCCCTCAGTTCCCACCATCCCAACCCCCAAATGGGCACCGATGCCACCCCAGTGCCACCCCCCGTGTGTCCTCACGTGTCCCCCGAGCGCCACTCCCACCCTGTGCCTCAGTTTCCCTTCAGTTCCCTCCATCCCAACTCCTAAATGAGCACCGGTGCCACCCTGGTGCCACCCCGTGAGTGTCCCCAAGTGTCCCCTCATCCCCACCCCCATCATCCCCCATGTCCCCGAAATGTCCCCATGTCCCCGAGGGAGCTGTCCCAGTGCCACCCCCGCACCGTGCCTCAGTTTCCCCTGAACCAACTCCCATATGAGCACCGATGCCACCCCAGTGCCACCCCCCGTGTGTCCCCCCGCTGTCCCCGGGGGGGGGGGAGGGTTCTGTCCCGCCCCCCCCCCCCGCCGTGCCTCAGTTTCCCCGGTGCCCCCTCCCCGCCCGCAGCTGGTGGAGATGCGGGAGATGCCCAAGGACCCCTCGGACAGTGACTACCTGCCCATGGAGGGGCACGGCCGCGCCGCCTCCATGCCCCGCCTGCCCGCCGACCCCCAGGTGAGGGGAGGGGACAGAGGGGACAGCGCCCGGTGCCACCCCCAGGCTGGCATCGCCCCCCCCCCCCCGCCCGCAGCTTTCATGGTGGCTTTGGGGACAGCTGTGTCACCCGGGGGTGCCCAGGGTGGGGCATGAGCATGGCAGCTGGGGGAGGGGGGGGGCTTTTGGGGCGCTTTTTGGGGAGGGGGACACACACACACAGGTAAGGGGGGGGACACCCCCAAAGTGTCCCCGCGCCCTCAGCATGGCCGGCTTGGGGACAAGGACGGGGACAGGGACGCTGTGGCTGCTCTGCTCATTGCTGCTGCCCCCCCCCATCCCCAACCGACCCCGCTGCTGCTGCTTGGCTGCTCTGCCCCCCCCACCCCCGGACCCCCCCAAACCCCCCCGGGACCCCCCGGGACCCCCGGGACCCCCCGGGACCCCCGGGCCGGGGTCTCAGCGCTCTCTGTCTCTCCTGTGGCTCCTCCTGGGCTCCGGCAGCGGAGGAAGGTGCGACCCCGAGGCAATAACCTCAGTGTAGGTACCCCCCAAAAACCCCCCATTCCTGAGAGACCCCCCCAAAACCCCATCCCTGAGAGAGACCCACCCCAAAAACCCCCCATCCCTGAGAGAAACCCCCCGGGACCCCCCCATCCCTGAGAGACCCCCCCCAAAAACCCCCCATCCCTGAGAGACCCCCCCCAAAAACCCCCCATCCCTGAGAGAGACCCCCCCCATTCCTGAGAGAGACCCCCCCAAAACCCCCATCCCTGAGAGACCCCCCCAAAAACCCCCCATCCCTGAGAGAAACCCCCCCAAAAACCCCCCATCCCTGAGAGACGCCCCCCATTCCTGAGAGAGACCCCCAAAACCCACCATCCCTGAGAGACCCCCCCCAAAAACCCTCCATCCCTGAGAGAAACCCCCCCAAAAACCCCCCATTCCTGACAGAGACCCCCCAAAAACCCCATCCCTGAGAGAGACCCCCCAAAAACCCCCCATCCCTGAGAGAGACCCCCCCCAAAAACCCCCCATCCCTGAGAAACCCCCCCGCAAAAACCCCATCCCTGAGAGACCCCCCAAAAACCCATCCCTGAGAGAGACCCCCCCCAAAAACCCCCCATCCCTGAGAGAGACCCCCCCCAAAAACCCCCCATTCCTGAGAGAGACCCCCCCAAAAACCCCCCATCCCTGAGAGACCCCCCCCAAAAACCCCCCATTCCTGAGAGAGACCCCCCCAAAAACCCCCCATCCCTGAGAGAGACCCCCCCAAAAACCCCCCATTCCTGAGAGACCCCCCCCCAAAAACCCCATCCCTGAGAGAGACCCCCCCAAAACCCCCCATCCCTGAGAGAGACCCCCCAAAAACCCCATCCCTGAGAGAGACCCCCCCAAAAACCCCCCATCCCTGAGAGAGACCCCCCAAAAACCCCCCATTCCTGAGAGAGACCCCCCCAAAAACCCCCCATCCCTGAGAGACCCCCCCCAAAAACCCCCCATTCCTGAGAGAGACCCCCCCAAAAACCCCCCATCCCTGAGAGAGACCCCCCCAAAAACCCCCCATTCCTGAGAGACCCCCCCCCAAAAACCCCATCCCTGAGAGAGACCCCCCCAAAACCCCCCATCCCTGAGAGAGACCCCCCAAAAACCCCCCATCCCTGAGAGAGACCCCCCCAAAAACCCCCCATCCCTGAGAGAGACCCCCCCAAAACCCCCCCATCCCTGAGAGACCCCCCCCAAAAACCCCCCATCCCTGAGAGAGACCCCCCCCAAAAACCCCCCCATCCCTGACAGAGACCCCCGACCCTCCTTGGACCCCCCCATCCATGACAGAGACCCCTCATCCCCCTCCCAAGGCAATAACCTCAGTGTAGGTACCCCCCAAAAACCCCCATCCCTGAGAGACCCCCCCCAAAAACCCCCCATCCCTGAGAGACCCCCCCAAAAACCCCCCATTCCTGAGAGAGACCCCCCACACCCCCGAGACCCCCGACCCCTGACAGAGACCCCCGACCCTGCTCAGACCACCCTGAGCCCCCCCTGGACCCCTCCCAGACATCCCCACAGACCCCCCCCACCCCTCAAAGCCCCCCTGGACCCCCCGACTGTCCCTGTGTCCCCCCCACCATCACACTTTGTCCCCTCTGTGTCACCCCCACCTGGAGCCAGCAGGAGCAGCGCCCGTGTCCCCCCCCGACTGTCCCTCTGTCCCTCTGTCCCTCTGTCCCCTGAGCAGCAGTTCAATGTTTAGAGCAGCAGGACGGGGGATCTGTCTGTGGGGACACGGTGGGGACACGGTGACAATGGGGACACACAGTGGGGACACAATGGCAATGGGGACACAGTGACAATGGGGACACGGTGACAATGGGGACACACAATGGGGACACAATGGCAATGGGGACACGGTGACAATGGGGACACACGGTGGGGACATGATGTGGCAATGGGGATATGGTGACAGTGGGGACATAGTGACAGTGGGGACATGATGACAATGTGGAAATGGCAATGGGGACACGGTGACAGTGGGGACACACAATGGGGACACAATGGCAGTGGGGACACGGTGACAATGGGGACACACAGTGGGGACATGGTGACAGAGGGGACATGATGGCAGTGGGGACTCAGCGACAACGGGGATAATAGTGAAAATGGGGACACGATGACAGTGGGGACACACAGTGGGGACACGGTGACAATGGGGACATGATGACAATGGGGACACGGTGACAGTGGGGACATGATGGCAGTGGGGACACGATGGCAATGGGGACACGATGGCAATGAGGACATAGTGACAGTGGGGACATGATGACAATGTGGAAATGGCAATGGGGACACGGTGACAGTGGGGACAACATGGCAGCAGGGACACACAGTGGGGACACGATGTGGCAATGGAGACGATGACAATGGGGACAAGGTGACAATGGGGGACATGATGACAATGAGCACACGGTTACAGTGGGGACACACAATTGGGACACAGTGACAGTGGGGACAGGATGGCAATGGGGACAGGATGGCAATGAGGACACGGTTACAGCGGGGACACAGTGACAGTGGGGACATGATGGCAATGGGGAAATGGCAATGGGGACACGGTGACAGCGGGGACATGATGGCAATGGGGAAATGGCAATGGGGACACGGTGACAGCGGGGACACGGTGACAGGACACCGTGACACTGGGGACATGGTGGCAATGAGGACACAATGGCAATGGGGACACGGTGACAACGGGGACACGGTGACAATGAGGACACGGTGACAGTGGGGACACGGTGACAGGACACCGTGACACTGGGGACACGGTGACAATGAGGACACGGTGACAATGGGGACACACGCGTCCCTCCTAATGCAGCGCCACCCACCGGGGGCGGGCATGGGGGGGATCGTGGGGACAAATCCGTTGGGGCCTCGGGGACATCGGGGGATGTGACACCCGGGGATGTGACACCCGGGGAGGGGACACCCGGGGAGGGGACACCCGGGGAGGGGACCCAGGTAACCCCACCCTGGAGCCCCCAACCCCACCCTGCCCCGTCCCCCGCGCTGTCCCCGCGGTGCCACCGCCGCTGTCGCGCAGACCATCGCGGACTCGAGCCCCATGAAGCGCTCGGCCTCGCTGCTCGGCCACCCCCGCGCCCGCGGCGTCCGCCTGGACGATTTCAGCCTGGAGCGCGTCCCCCCCCCCGAGGACGGGCAGCGCCACCACCCCCGGCGGGGACACCGCGGCCACCGCGCCTCCGAGCGCTCCCTCAGCCGCTACACGGACGGCGACACAGGTGGGGCCCGGTGTCACCTGGGGGGGGACATCCCGCTGCCACCCCAGTGTCACCTGTAGGGGACATCCCACTGCCATCCCCCCAGTGTCACCTGTAGGGGACATCCCACTGCCACCCCCCCCCACAGTGTCACCCGGGGGGGACATCCCACTGCCACCCCCACAGTGTCACCTGTAGGGGACATCCCACTGCCATCCCCACAGTGTCACCAACCCTGTCCCGCGTGTCCCTGAGGTCACCCGGGGTGGCTTTGGGGTCCGTTGGGGGTTCTGTGGTCACTGGTGTCACCCAAATCCGTTGGGTGACCCAAATTGGGGGCACCCCAAAAAAAACAAAAACAAAAAAAAAAAAAAAAAAAAACAAAACAAAACAAAACAAAACAAAACAAAAAAAAAAACCAAAAAACCAAAACCATAAAAATCCCGAAGTCCAGTCCTCAAATTCCCCCAAGGATTTCTAAAGTCTCCCCCAAGGATAGCAAAAACTCCCCAAAAATCGCCTCAAGGGAACCTCAAAACCCCATCAGTGATGCCAAAATCCCAGTGGAGCCCCAAATCCCATCAGAACGCCTCAAATCCCCAGTTTTTTTGGAAATTCCCAAAATCCCCCAAGGACATCCATACCTCCCCAAAAGACCCCCCTAAAAACCACCTCAAGGACTCCCCCCAGTGACCCCAAAGTGCCAAAATCAAAGTCAACCCCCATCCCCAAAAAAAGTCCCCAAATCCCATCAGAACACCTCAAAACCCCAATTTTTTGGGAAACTCCCCAATCCCCAACCCCTCCCTTTGTCCCCCCCTCCACTTTTGGGGGTCCCTCAATGACCCCCCCCCCGTGTGTGTGTGTGTGTCCCCCCCCCAGGGCTGGGCACGGTGAACCTGAGCCTCACCACGCAGTCCGGGGGCGACGCCCCCCCCCCAAAAGAGCGGGACCCCGAGCGGGGCCGCCCCAAGGACCGGCGGCACCGGCACCACCACCACCACCACCACCACCACCACCACCACGGGGGGGGGCCCCGCCGCCGGTGTGGGGGGGGGGGCCCCCCGAGCACCACCGGGAGCGCTGCGTGCCCCCCCCCGCCGCGCCCCTCCCCCCCCAGGAGTACGGGCGGCCCCGGTCCCGCGAGCGCCGCTGGTCCCGCTCGCCCAGCGAGGGTCGCGAACACGCGGGACCCCCCCCCCCGGCAGGTGGGTGCGCCCCCTCCCCTCCGCTCCCCCCCACTCCGCCTCTGAACCCCCCCCCCTCCTCCGCCCCGCCCACCATTTGGGGGGGGGGGACACAAGGGCTGCACCCCCGGTGGATTCAACCAAAGACCCCCCCCCCAAAATAATCCATCCCCCCCCAAAAATAATCCATCCCCTCCTCCCGACCTTTGGGTGGTGCTCAAAATGGGGAGGGGGGGAAAACTGTGAGACCCCCCCCCCAAAAAAAAATCCACCCCCTCCTCCCGACCTTTGGGTGGTGCTCAAAATGGGGAGGGGGGAAAACTGTGAGACCCCCCCCCCCAAAAAATCTCTCTGAGGGTCTCTTTGGGTGAGGGGGGGTCCCAGCGCCCCCCCCCCCGCCCCGCACGTTCTGGGGGCGTCCCAGTTACACCAGCAGAGCCCCCCTACCCCGGGGGGGTCCAGTTCTCCCCCCTCCCCATAATTTGGGGGGTCCAGTGCCCACCTTGGGGGGGGTGTTTCAGTCCCCCTCCCCACCTTGGGGGTCCAGCCCCGATTTTGGGGGTCCTGCCCCCCCCCCCAGGAGCGGCACCCCCGAAAGGAAGGGTGATGGTGGGGGGGGAAGCGAACCCCCCCCCCCCCAGCAATTTTGGGGGGGGGCGGCAAATTTGGGGTGGGGGGGGCGGTGGCGACGCTTCGACCCCTCCGGATGCGCCCCCTCCCCCTCCCCGCTCTCAGCCCCTCCCCCCCCCCCGTGCCCGCACAGAGCCCCTCCCCCCTTCCCTCGCTTGCCCCCCCCACCCCCTCCCCATTTTCGGCTGCTTTATTTTGGGGGGGGGTCCTGCCTTGATTCACCTCTCTGCTGTTTCCCCATGGCTGTGCTTTGGCTGCGCTGTCACGGCGAGGGGTGGCCCAGGTAAGCGCCTCGGGGCCCCCCCAAAAAAAAAAAAAAAAAAAAAAAATTATGCTCCGGCCCCCCCAGGCTCCTCCGGCCACCCTGGAAAGTTTGGAACGAAGCTGCCCCCCCCCCTCAAAAAAAATCCTGAATCCCTCCCCCCTCCCCAAAATTCCAGAATTCTCCCCCAAAAAACCCAACTGAGACTCCAGGAGGAGCTGCTTTGCCACCCTGGGATGTTTTGGGGTGACCCCCCCCCCATTTATTGTCCCCCCAGGCCTAAATTGGGGTGCAGGGATGCCCCCACCCCTATTTTGGGGTGCACCCCTTGAATCAGGGGTCTCACCCCTTCCCCAGCTGAGTCTGGGGGCTCCCCCAAACCTGGGGGGGGGCAGTTTGTGCTGAGGTTTGGGGGTGCACGGACCCCCCCCCTACACACCCTGAGTTGGGTCTGGGGTCCTCAGCCCCCCCATTCAGAAAGCACAGACCCCCCCCAAAATATCCGAATTGGGGGTCCCCAGCTCCCCCCCCCAGCCTGGCATCGGGGGCTCACAGACCCCCCCCCCAAACTCACAGAACAATTGGGGGGTAACGCCCTAACGCCCCCCCCCCCCAGGACCCCCAGATTTGGGGTTCCCCCCCCCCCCCGGGGCTGACTCTTCCAAACTTCTCCAGCTGCCCCCCCCCCCCCCCGAACCCCGAGCTTTGCCTTGCGAGCGCTTTTGGGGGGACACCCGCGCCCCCCCCCCCCCCAGTGTCCCTTTTGTCCCCTCCGCTCCCCTTTGTGCCCCCCCCGCGCCTGCACGGCTCCTGCCTCTGTCCCCCCCCCCCCATCCCACCGCGGCTGCGACCCCCGCCGGGTCCCCATTTCCCTTCCTGCCCCCCCACAATGTCCCCATGATGTCCCTTCTGTCCCTTTTGCTCCTCTTTGTGCCCCCCCCGCGGCTGCGACCCCCCGCTCCCATGATGTCCCCATGTCCCCCCCCCCCCGTGTCCCTTCTGCTCCCCTTTGTCCCCCTCCCCCGCCGGGTCCCCATTTCCCGTCCCCGGTGCCCCCTTCATGTCCCCGTGATGTCGCCACGGTGTCCCCATGGTGTCCCCACGATCCCCCCGTGTCCCATCCTCCGGCTCCCCATTTCCCTTCCTCCCCCTCCCGGTGTCCCCCCCGATCCCCCCACGATGTCCCCGTGTCCCCCTCCCCTCGATGTCCCCACGATTCCCCCGTGTCCCCACGATCCCCCCGTGTCCCCACGATCCCCTCGTGTCCCCCTCCCGGTGTCCCCCCGATCCCCCCACGATGCCCCCGTGTCCCCCTCCCGTGTCCCCGCCCGGTGCCACCGCCGTTGTCGCTGTTCCTTTTCCCTTCCTCCCCGTCCCGGTGTCCCCTCGATGTCCCCACGATCGCCCCGTGTCCCCCTCCCCTCGATGTCCCCACGATCCCCCCGTGTCCCCACGATTCCCCCGTGTCCCCTCCTGGTGTCCCCCCGATCCCCCCGTGTCCCCCTCCCGGTGTCCCCTCGATGTCCCCACGATTCCCCGTGTCCCCACGACCCCCCCGTGTCCCCCCGGTGCCACCGCCGTTGTCGCTGTTCCATTTCCCTTCCTCCTCCTCCCGGTGTCCCCTTGATGTCCCCACGATCGCCCCGTGTCCCCCTCCCCTCGATCCCCCCACGATTCCCCCGTGTCCCCCCACATCCCCTCGATGTCCCCACGATTCCCCCGTGTCCCCACGATCCCCCCGTGTCCCCCTCCCCTCGATGTCCCCACGATCCCCCCGTGTCCCCACGATTCCCCCGTGTCCCCCTCCCCTCGATCCCCCCACGATTCCCCCGTGTCCCCCCACATCCCCTCGATGTCCCCACGATTCCCCCGTGTCCCCACGATCCCCCCGTGTCCCCCCACATCCCCTCGATGTCCCCACGATTCCCCCGTGTCCCCCCACATCCCCTCGATGTCCCCACGATTCCCCCGTGTCCCCACGATCCCCCCGTGTCCCCCCACATCCCCTCGATGTCCCCACGATCCCCCCGTGTCCCCCTCCCGGTGTCCCCGCGATCCCCCCACGATTCCCCCGTGTCCCACATCCCCTCGATGTCCCCACGATTCCCCCGTGTCCCCCTCCCCTCGATGTCCCCACGATCCCCCCGTGTCCCCCCGGTGCCACCGCCGTTGTCGCTGTTCCATTTCCCTTCCTCCCCCTCCCGGTGTCCCCGCGATCCCCCCACGATTCCCCCGTGTCCCCCTCCCCTCGATGTCCCCACGATCCCCCCGTGTCCCCCCACATCCCCTCGATGTCCCCACGATCCCCCCGTGTCCCCCCTCCCCTCGATGTCCCCACGATCCCCCCGTGCCCCCCCCGGTGCCACCGCCGTTGTCGCTGTTCCATTTCCCTTCCTCCCCCCTCCCGGTGTCCCCTTGATGTCCCCACGATCCCCCCGTGTCCCCTCCCGGTGTCCCCCCGATCCCCCCGTGTCCCCCTCCCCTTGATGTCCCCACGATCCCCCCGTGTCCCCACGATCCCCCCGTGTCCCCCTCCCCTCGATGTCCCCACGATCCCCCCCCGGTGCCACCGCCGTTGTCGCTGTCGCCGCAGGGCAGCAGCTCGGTCAGCGGCAGCCCGGTGCTCTCCACGTCCGGGACCAGCACCCCGCGCCGCACCCGCCGCCAGCTCCCGCCGACCCCCGCCACTCCTCGGCCCCACGTCTCGTACTCGCCCGCCGCCCGCCGCCCCCCGCCCGCCGCGCCGCCCCCGGCCCGCGGCCCCCGCCGCCCCCCGCCGCCCGCCGAGCCCCGCCCCGCCCGCCCCGGCCCCGCCGCCGCCGCCGCCGCCGCCTCGCGCTGGCCCCCCCGCGACACCGAGCCGCCGCTGCCGCCCGACGGACGCGGCCCCCGCGCCCCCCGCGGCCCCGGGACCCCCGGCGGGACCGGCCCGTCCCCGCCCCGGCCCGGGCGGCGGCTGCCCAACGGGTACTACCCGGGCCACGGCGGCACCGGCACCGGCAAGGGGCGGCCCGGCCTGCGCGACCCCTACAGCGAGACGGACGATGATTGCTGCTAGCGGCGTGTCGCGACAGGGCGCGCACGGAGCCGACGGATCGCGACAGCGCGTCGCGGCCAGGGGGGTGGAAGCCGCCACCCGCACCGCGCCCCCCGCCCGCTCCCGGGGATTTGGATGAGTTTTATCATCTGGAGGAGCCGCCGCCGCCGCGGGGGGGGCGCGGAGCCGGGGACCCCCCCCCCCCGAGACTCCCCTGGGACCCCCCGAACCCCCCCCCGGCCGGGAGGAGCCGCCGGGACGGGAGCGGAGCCCGGGAGGCTCCGGGATGGGCAGCGGGAACGCCGGGTACCGCCACCGGGAACGGCGGGAACACCGGGAATACCGGGAATAACGGGACCGGGAACCGCCACCAGGACCGGGAACCGCTGCCAGGCACCGGGCACCGGGAACACCGGGAACAGACACCGGCCCCCCCGGCCCGAGGCACGGAGGCGGCGGAACCGGGGCCGCCGCCATTGCATGAACCGAGTTACCGAAAAA